>NW_015161426.1:422055-484408 GCF_001447785.1 Gekko japonicus
GCTTTCAGTCATTTGGCTCACACCAGCCAGATTAGGAACGGTCCTAGCAACAGTTCTCACAGTCTTATCAACTACAAAGGCAGCAAAGCATTCAAAAGTCAAAATAAACGGCAAAACGCACTGGGAGGATGAGAACAGAGCAATGCTGGCTAGTCCTCCCCTATCATACAGCAGGCAAGTTACACAGAGCATACCCAGAATACAAATGGCAGTTTACTGACATCCTGCCCCCCCCAATTCTCCTGGACTACCCGGGAGATTCTCCCGGTTTTCCCGGGAACTCCTCATGGAATGCATGAATAAGGTCAGGGGCCCGAATATCCCCTACTTCCACCCATTCCCGGTGCTGCGGACCAAAGTCTTTCCACTCCACAAGGTAAAAGAGTCTATTGCATTTTAACTTTGAGTCCAGAATGCGTGACACTTCAAAGTGCAGTTCACCATCCACCAGAAGAGAGGGAGGTGTCACCACGTCAGGGTGCCAAACATTAGGACCAGGATCCTTTTTTAATAAGCTGAGATGGAAAACAGCGTGCATCTGTCTCAATGTTTTTGGTAATTCCAATTCCACAGACAAGTAATTAATTGCATGTTATTGATTGACACATACACCAAGTCTCCAGGCTGAATATCCCAACCCACCACCCTTTTCTTATCAGCCTGCTTCTTATACGCCTCTTTGGCTGCATCCAAAGTCTTGCACAAGACCGGCCAGGATTCCTGTAGGGTTTTGCACCAGTCCCCAGCCGAGCCCATCTTTGGAGTAACAGGGGGTTTAGCCAGAAACGGTAAAGGGGGACTCTCGTAGCCATACACTGCCATGAAAGGCGAGACCCCCGTGGAGGAATGACAGGCGTTTTTATAACAAAATTCAACAATGGAAGTAGATCGACCCAATCGTTCTGTTGAAAGTTAGTAAAACAACGGAGGTACTGTTCCAAGGTTTGGTTAACTCGTTCTGATTGGCCATCAGTCTCTGGATGATACGTGCTACTGAGGCCCCTCTCAATACCCATCAACCTCATCAATTCCTCCCAGAATTTAGAAACTAATTGAGAACCGCGGTCGGAGACAATCTTGCTTGGCAATGTGTGGAGTCTGAAAATGTGCTGGATGCATGCTTTGGGCCAAGGACTTAGCTGTGGGCAACCCCCCACGTGGGATAAAATGTGCCTGTTTGGAAAACAAGTCCACAACCACCCAAATTACTGACATGTTACGACTAGGGGGCAGGTCAGTTATAAAATCCATCGAGATAACTTCCCACAGTCGTCCTGGAGTGGGCAAAGGCTGTAATAGTCCTGGTGGTTTACCAGGCCAAGGTTTGCACATGATACATGTTTGGCATGACTGCACAAAAAGTGACAAGTCCTTTCTCATGCCCAGCCACCAAAACTGGCTTTGGAGTAAGTGCAAAGATTTCACAAACCCAAAATGTCCAGCTAACTTATTCTCATGCACCGTGGCCATGATTTCTCCCCGTAGTACCTTTGGAACGAACACACTACACACTACAAATATGGAATGTGGAAAGGAATACTAATGCCCTATCACTATTACTATGGGAAATGGGTCAGGGAGATCTAGATACATAAAGTCTACTAGATAGGGGAAGGAAAACTACCACTCTATTCTAAATCTCCTACTGGATATGGGGATATGGTAAATACTAATACAAATCACAATCTGAAAAGCTAAAAGAATACATCTTTTTAACCTATTAATACAGGTTATACAGAGATTAGTTCGATTATACAAATATAAAATTATTAGCTTGGCACAGTTACTGCCCTTAGCACTCATGCTTTAGTTTTAGAGTCTTTTCTTCTTAGATTTCTTCATTTTCTGCAATTTGGGAGTGGTCACTCCTTTCTCCGATTCAGATGATTCTGATGATGAGGAAATTTGGCTTGTTGAGTCCTGTGAGTAGGACTCCTCCTCCTCCTCTTCTTCCTCCACATCCGGTTTTAGATTCTTTTCCTTCTGCTTCTTTTTTACATTGAACATTTGATCCATAAATCTTTCCGCTTTTGGGAACAGAGTCAATTTTGTATTTTTTATCCTGGTAATTAAAACTCAGCCCTTCCGGGTATAGCCATCTATACGGTGTTCCCTTCCAAGAGTTCCTTTAAGTCCTCATTCTTATCTTCAGGTATCCCATGGAAATGTAGAACATACATGGATCTTTCCAGCTGGAGCTGTATTAGTTGCGTTTTATCCGAAGATCTCTCCTTCTCTGCTTCATCCACTCTTTTATTAATACTCTCAGTCTGTTTTTCCATCTTTTTCAACGTTTTCTCAGTTGCTGAGGTTCTCTTATCCATCTGCTTAGTTGTTTTTGCACATTATCTAGCATAGTGTTGAGAGTAGTCATCTGATCCATTAGAGGGCACAGTGCACTTGCTAACAATGAAGAGAAGTCTGTAGATGTTTCCTGGTTCTGGGAGGGAGTCATTGGTATGTTATTTCCGGTCACCAGTTTTTTCTCCGGCGCTCTCTGTCCTCTCTCAGCCATAATATCAACAAGAAGTAAGTTTTCCAAAACAAAGCAAAAGGTATGCGTTTTAATTCTGCTTCATATATTTTAGCAGCTTTTGCGTTTACTTAACTTCTTATACACTTGGTTTGGCTCAAAGTCTTTTTATTTTCGATTTAAACCCGTTTTAACAGTTTACTCATATGGGGGGGCCTTGAAATCTCCTCCCCCACGCTTCAAACTTAGGTGCTTCCAATTACTACCAAGGCTCCATTCGCTTATTTTCACCTGAGCTTTGCATAACTCACAGTTTGTAGCCTTGGAGGTCTTTTGGAAGTCTTTTTAGAAGTTTGATCATGCTCGCTTGCTCCGGCAGTCGTCTCTGGGCACCATGCTGGCTCCGTGGCAATGGTACCTATCAGGGAAGAAGGTGAGCCTCACTTCCTTGTGTGTCCCCTTGGCTCTCCTCAGCTCTCCAGGCTGGGGGTCTGGGATGAACTCGAACCCCTCCCATCAGCCGGGTCTCGGCGCGTCTCTATCTAAGTGAGACGAGATGCGTCCGAGCGGCAAAACGCTTAAACCGGAAGTCCAACAGTTCTCACAGTCTTATCAACTACAAAGGCAGCAAAACATTCCAAAGTCAAAACAAACAGCAAAACACACTGGGAGGATGAGAACAGAGACATGCCGGCTAGTCCCTCCCCATCATACAGCAGACAGGTTACACAGAGCATACCCAGAATACAAATGGCTGTTTACTGACACTGACGGATCTAAAGGGCACAATCAGACAGCAGCATCTGGGAAGCATCCTGCAGTCGTCGGCAACCTGTGCTGCTCCACCACAGAAGCAGAGTTAAAAGACACTGGGAAAAGTCCAGCTCTAATGGGTTAAAATGGGCCACGGACGGGATTCCCCATCTGATCACACAAGCATGTTGTAATGCCCCTAGTATGGTCTGATAATTCCATCCCGGCTCAGTGCCATTTTTTTACCCCTCTTCACAGTATGTGCATCATCACATATTCCATAGGGGGCCATCAGTACATATTCCAGTAGTGGGCCCAAAACCTGTTCAAGGCAGCTTACAAAATACAAGATAAAAGAATAAAACATAAATTCAATCCACTAAAAACCAATAGCCCAAAACTGCATAAAACTCCGGTGTATAAGAGCTCAAAACTGTCTGATAGTCACTGTAGATAGGGAAGGGATATGTAGGATTACTTTAAAGCAAGCACAGGAACAAGAGTCTGTAGTAGTCTGGTCAATGGGGCACTAAAACATTTCCATAGACTTCTGCTTACTCTGCTTACGAATGTAGTCTGAGTAAAAGTTCAAAAATCAGGCACTCCTTCCATTTCTTGCATAGGCTGCCAAGTGCCCTGTAGTTTAAAAAGGTTATCCTTTTTTGAAGAAATCACAGTCCCATAAAAATTAATGGATGCCCTGATTGCTCCGCTTCAGACTTCCAGAGAGCAAAATGGATGTCATTTGTTTTAGATGTCACAGCTCTAATGTACCCTTTATTTTGAGATCTTGCTCTGATAACTGTTCCCCTCTCACTGCTGCAATGGAAGGAATACAGCATTTCCTGACATCCAGTACATGCCATCAGCTAGGTAACCTATATCAACTTGCACTTAACAGGCAGCACTGTAGTTAAATGTTTGAGCTGTGATCTGGCTCAGACTTCAGGAGTAAGCTTACCTGGGGATCCCGGCTGCAGTTTTGTTGAGCTTATTGGTGGTGTACTATTGATGAACTTGGTGAATAGTGCTTGACAAAATGGAACAAACGGCAACATATATCCCCTTCAAGCTTTTCTATTGTACATTGACAAAAAATCTCTGCAATTATGATGCAACATCTTTTCTTTTTTCTATAAACATCCCCACACACACAAATGTAATAAGTATGCTTTACTGGATATGTGTCATTTGATTTATACTTTTATTTAAACTCATCCCAAATAAGAAGTTGTTGTTTCTGCTACTACTAGGAGAATCAGATTGGTAGAAGATATTTTTCAGCACTTTTGGACCTTGTATCTGTCTCTATAGAGGTTAATTAATTCAAATAGTTTATCATGCAGGAGTTTCAAGCAGCCTAAGTTTGTTCCTGCAGATCTGCTCCCATAATAAGTGAGTGCAGGAGAGGGAATTGTTATAAATGGACCAGATTGTCCTGTAGGTCAGTCACTAAATAGTATTTAATAGAAGTAAATTTCAATTAAGCAGGCAGCTCTGAATTAATGTACTATCAAATCAGCTGCAATATGCAAATGACTATAAAGTGTAGTTGCCCTCCATCCTCTGGAGTCTGAAAACTTAAATTCATTACACATCTGTACATATAATACTTTTGCTTTAATGTCTGTCCCCAAAAAAACCTGAGAATTTTTAGTTTAATTTAAAAAAATCCTATAAAGTAGAAAAGAGCAGAGTCCAGTAGCACCTTAAAGACTAACAAAATTTGTGGCAGGGTGTGAGCTTATCCTAATTAGGGGTATGCATGATTCAGCTAAATCAAGCCAAAAAAATTAACCCCAAAATAACATACTGGATTTTTTCCAGATATTTTTTCAGCCAGTTAGTGACCTAAAAATGGCCACCCTGAAAAATCCTGAAAATATTTGGGAGTTTTGGGGGCTGCCAGATAGCCACAGTTACAGTTCACTTTGGAGTTCACTTGCTGCACTGCGGCTTGGAGAAGCCATTTAAAGGAACTGTGTGCCTTTAAAATTCCCTTTCTCCTTTTTCTCCATTGGAAACAATGGGGGATGGGGGTACCTTCTTCTGGGGCCTATAGAATTGGACCCCCTAGTCCAATCTTTTTGAAACTTTGGGGTGTGTGTGTTAAGGAGAGGCACCAGCAGCTATGCTACAAATTTTGCACCTCAAAAAATTGTGCCCCCCAGACCCCTATTATAGGCCATGGAGATATTTGACTATAATGGTCCCATAGGATATAATGGAGCAATCTCCCAACAAGGCATTTAAAGTTTAAATGCCTTTGGAGTTCACTTGCTGACTTAAATGCCTTCAGAGTGAACTCTGAAGGCATTTAGGTTGGCAAGTGAACTCTCAGCAAGGCATTTAAACTTTAAATGCCTTTGGAATTCACTTGCCATGGCACCATGGTTTGGAGAAGACATTTAAAGGGACCACATCTCTTTAAATGCCTTTCCCCCCTCCACTGGAAATAATTGAGGATGGGATGGAGGCACCTTCTTCTGGGCCCATAGAATTAGACCCTCTGGTCCAATCTTTTTGGCTGTTATTTTGAGGAGAGGCACCAGCAGCTACACTACAAATTTGGTGCCTCTACCCCAAAGAACACCCCCCAGAGCCCCAGATACCTCCTGATCAATTCTCTATTATAGCCTATGGGGACCATTGACTTTAATGGTCCCCATAAAGTACAAGGGAGCCAAAAGAAATTGGCAGTCCCAAATATTTCCTGAATCCCAATACCATACCAATACTGGGATTCAGGAATATTGGGAAATACTGATATATCAGTATACCCGAAAAATTCTGTGTGTTTGTGCATACATCTAATCCTATGTCAGTCTCCACATGCTATGGTTCCCAGGGCTCCTTGGAAACTGAAGCTGCAAGTACATAGCATAGAACCTGTTGTGTACACTACACAATAGAACCAATTCCAGTATAGCTGATTTAGCTCACTATTACATGATTCCCTACCTTTATTAGAGACTACATCTCAGAACCACTTTACATACAGCTGCAAATGGGGTCAGTGGGAAACATGCACAGCATATACCAAAACATGTTCAGATCTATTTCAGTGGGCATACTGTATATATTAAAAGCTGTTTTCTACCTGCTAGTTATTTACTGTGCGATAATCTGCCCTGCATTTATTGACAAGTGAGCAGTATATTTGACCTTAGTACAACATAATTTTCTGCATTACATTATCAGAAGGTAAGATGAATCTCATTTGCAGTATTGAAATTGTGGGTTATCTGCTACATGGTGCCTTGATGTTCTTATATGTATACTATTTAGGGAGGGGAAAATGTGGTTTGGATCATGTTTCTTATTTCCAGTTGCTGCCCTTTTTGTCTATCGTTGAGCAAGTTAGCAGTGTTCACTTCAAAACTCTCTTTTTACATTCAGGTATTTTTTTTCTTTCAAGGGATGAGTCTCAGTATGCCAAAATTTCAGGAAATTTGAAACCATTTTGATACCTTCTTTTCAGGCACAGTTTTCAGTTCAGAAATTTTGGCACCCCAAAATCATGTCCTTTTAAAAAGACCTGAAATTAAAAAGAAAAAAATGAGAACCATTTCTCTCCCATTCTGCCCAAGGCAGCAGAAGATGGAGAGAGAGGAAGAGCACCCTCGTGAACAGTAATTTGGTGGCACAGTAATTTGGTGGCACAGTAATTTGGAGGACCGTCATTTTCTGGGGGAAGACCTGGCCACCAAACCAAGTCCTATAAAGAGTACATGTGCCTCCAAACAGCTGGAAGGTGCTGTAAATAATGGGCAATAGACCTGGTCTCTGGAGGTCTGTAAAGGTAAAGGTTCCCTTGCTCAAAAGCCAGTCGAATCTGACTCTAGGGTTGTGGTGCTCATCTCCATTTCCAAGCCGAAGAGCCAGCGCTGTCCGAAGTCGACGTTTCCGTGGTCATGTGGCCGGCATGATTAAACACCAAGGTGCACGGAACGCTGTTACCTTCCCACCGAAGTGGTACCTATTTATCTACTTGCAATTTCTTGCTTTCGAACTGCTAGGTTGGCAGGAGCTTGAACTAGAGACGGGAGCTCACTCCGTCATGCGGCGCACTCGGGTCTCGAACGGCTGAACTACTGAGCTTCCACAGCCTGCAGTTCAGCGTCTTAACCACTTGAGCCACCGCAGCTCTGGAGTTCTACTGCCCATTATTTTCAGTGGGTCATAGACCTGCCATTCAAGGTCTAGGGACGAAGTCTACCTCCCATTGAAAATAATACCCCTTTAAATTTTAAAGATACATTATTTTTAATGCTGCTGTGGACATTCAAAATAATATTTGGACCTTAGGGTCAAAGCAGCACACTATTATATCCAATGGAACAAAAACCATCAACTTCCCCCCCCCCCCAGTCCCATGCATCTGCTCTGCCACAGCATCATTACTCCGAGATAAACATAGGTTTGCTTTGCTAAATAAGGATGTTCTCTAAGAACATCAGTGAGGTACCTGCATCTTTTAGCATTATTTGATTGTGTCTGAGCAACTAGAATAACTTTGTATATTAATCTTGCTTTACGGAAAGAATCCCAGGTGCTACCCTTCTGTGCCCTTTCTTTGGCAGCACCTAAGAATAATTTTATTTGAGATGATTTTTCTTTGTGTGAATTAAAGCCTCAGAGAAGTAATATTGCATCTTCAAAACAAAGTGCTGAGCTCACCTTCTTTTTCAAAGTGCATGCAAATTTTCCCTTCTGGATTTTGAGGGCCCTAGAATGCCTGCCTTGCACAAACCTGGAGTTGCTAAGAGAGCCATTTGAGACCAGTCTTCATGGGAAATTCTTGTGTGTGTGTTTCAAAATGTATATAATAGACTTCTATTATGATTCATTGCTATATAAAATAGTCAAACAGAAGAGCAATACAGTAGCAAACCACAGGATATAGTTTTGTATAGCAGGTATTTTTGAAATGCTCTACAATGCATGCATGGTCTTCCAATTGTCTGGGTTTATCCTGCAGCTTAATGTATACCTTTATGTTTCAGATGTCTCAGGAACAGTACGCACATAGGAGCACCATGCAAAGCTCAGAAGGACCACATGTGTACAAAGTGGGGATTTATGGCTGGCGGAAGAGGTGCCTCTATTTCTTTGTGCTTCTCCTAATGATTTTAATTCTGGTGAACCTTGCCATGACCATCTGGATTCTCAAAGTTATGAACTTCACAATTGTAAGTATAGGATACCAAGGCTACCTGTATTTTGGCTGGGGTAGGGGACATCAGCGGGCATTTGTTCAGGCTTTATTGTAAATATTTGCAGCCCCCAAGTATGCAACATAGTAAGCCCGTTGTGTATCATTCAAAATTACTTCATGAAAAATAGGGGGAAGTGTTGTTTTCTTTTGGTATATAGATGTTTGCTTATTACTTCTTTCACCACTCAGAATCCCAGTTACCGGCACAATGAAAGAGCAGCAGTGTAGTCCTAAGCAGAGATGTACCTTTCTGAGCCAGTTTATGTCAGCCGAGTTATAAGCATGCAACTCTGCTTAGGATGGCACTGTAACTTTCATTGTGTTGTAGCTGAAATTTAGATTTTCTTGGTCCATATGGAAAAATTCATCTCCATTGTAATGGGATCTAAGATCAGCCTAACACATACAATAAGGATAGTGTAAATCAACAACAGTGTCCTGCAAGTATTTTTGCAAGTCAGAATTTAATCTGAAAGCAGAAGAAATAAGGTTATTTGTTTAGATAAGGAAGTATACTTTCTGTATCTAATAGAAGAGAATACATTGCACAGAGGCAGTATTATTCCCCTTATACCTTGTCAGTGTTTTTAAAATCTATTCTACATGCCATTCCACTTTACATAAAACAATAATCATGTCATATTGTGAAACTTCTTCAGGACCAAAAAGTGCTAGGAAATATGAACCTACAAGAAATGTGTAAAAGCAACTTACATTGGATAGTTTACGGGCAGGATTTTCTTTTTTAAATCTTGTAATAGATTCATAAATAGCTGTATTATATTGCACCCTCTCCCTTTCCTTTCCTTTCCCTTTCTTCTCCTGAAAGCCAGATCTAACCTAGCTTTCTTGTTGTGCAAGCCCCCTTAGGAGATTGTTTAAATAATAAATCATACTTTATTCTTGTCTAAGGGGTAAAACCACTGTAAACTACTATAACACAGAATGAACATCTAGACTGAGTAATCAACATTGTGCAATGAAATAGACATACAGTGTTGTAACCAACTTTTGCTAAATTGTATTTTGGGTCAAATAAATAACTATACTCTTAAGAGTAAACTGTGTTGTTAAGCCAAATTCTTCAGACTTTTCCAGGTGATTTTATTTCTCTACAATACTTACATGATCATCATAAGACTTGTATTTTTCCTAGTACTCTACTTTGGTCTTTAGCAGTTGAGGAAAAATATTTTTGCTCTTTCTCTCAACCCAGTAAATATGTAAAGTGTATATATGGATCACAACCCATAGGATTGTTCCAGTACTGTGTGATATTCCCCCCTCCCCAAGCCCATGGCAATCCCATACATATGATCATCTAGATATTAAAACTTGCACAATAGCCTGTTTGGCTCCACCATGGCTGTGATTTGGGGATCTGCAAGAGTGTGACACCATGTTCTTGGCTTCAAGGTACTTTGACTGTTTCGATGGGTTGAAAGGCTCACCAGCTCTTGTGCTATGCTCCATGGCTACTGTCGCTCACACAAGGCTCAGAGGTGCTCCAAAACTCAGCTTCTTTCATTTGGCAAGAAGATGGGACCTCAGAGTTAAGAATAATAAATATTTTAGAACAACGGTAGTTATTATTGTTGGACTTTAAATAGGTTTGCATTCTGCCATGTGATATTTTGGGGGAGGCTTGGTTTAGAAATGCTTTAAGTCGAAGATGCCCTGCTTTTCCTGAGCAGAGAAGCATCATCTTCATTAGGAAAGTATTTTTTTCTGAGATTAAAATAATACTATGAGCAAACTTGCTGGTGTAGACCAGGGATCATTTCGTAGAAAAAGAGCTGCAAGAGCTCATTAGCATACCTAATAAGCTATTAGCATAATAGCTCAGCATATGCCATACCCCCTGACATCACTGGAAGTGGCGTCAGAAGGGGAAGCAAAAAGTGGGGGTAGGCATCTTCAAAAGCCTCCGCTTCCCTTCCCCAGCTGCGGTGGGATTCCTTCTCTCTTTGCTTCCCCCCCCCTCAGCCCGCCTTGGCAGGCAGGCTGGGGAAGGGGCAAGGTTAGTCCCAGGTTTTTCTGCACACTAGGCAAGGCTACCTTCTGGTCCCCCCCCCCCGGTGCACTCACCAATTTTCAAACATAAATGCACTGTAGGAAGAATGAAAAACACAAAATTTGAAATTGCTAATTTCTTTCTTTCTTTTTCTTTTTTTGGTGAGCGAGCGATCTGGCTACTGCATAAATTAGTTTGCTCTGGAGCCGTCCTTCCTGAGCTAAGACAAAAATCTGTGAGTTGGAGGCTAAAAAACTGTGAGCTAGATCACACTAACTCAGCTTAGAGGGAATACTGCTGGCAACCCTATAACATAATGAACCTGAGGCCAGAAAAAGCTTCTTCTGCACTTACTTGTATAGCAGGAATTGATTTTTTATTTTTTTGCTATCTGATATATTTCAGGCTTTGTTGTTTTTGCCCCTCCCAGTACTGAAGAAAGTTTTAAGTTTTACTGAGACAATGCTCATCAACAAAATTCCAGGAGAGGACTTTTGCTGGCTTTTGCCTTTTTAATCAAGTGTTTCTTGCTTCTTGGAAGCCTCGGATGCTTTAAGGAGTGGCTCAGCTTTTCAGACCTAGAAGCAGTTATATTTAGTTCATCTTTTGAAATATCAGGCTTCAGAAATTCCAGGTTAGCCCATAGTTTAGACAAATGGATTTTAGCATTTTCTTTATCCACTGATGAAAGCAGCAAGTTATATCTTGGGTCAATATAAGTGCAGGATCTTCATTGAGATTACTAATATTTTAGCAAAAGATGAATGTTGATGTGTCAAGTTGCCACCTTGGCTGAGACTGAAAAAAAGTCATCTATTGTAAGTTTCTGATTGAAATACATTTGGTGATAGATTGACCGGCACGGAGGAGCACAGGCACAGCTGGGCGAGTGGAGTAGCAGCCTCAGCCTGCAGGGCTTTTGGCGGGTTGAGGGGGGGTTGGGGGGGGCAGGCAATGCATAGGACAGACCCTCGAGGGGGCCTTCCTGAGAGAGGATGGTCTTTTTTACCTGCACCAAAATTCAAGTCAAGTAAAGGAAGGTGACGAGGGAGTTGCTTTGAGGACGTGGCTGGGGAAGGCAAGGAAGTGCCGTGCCTGCCCGCCTGCTCCCCCTGGAGAGAAGCTCGCCAAGTGATGCTCCCTGCTGCCCCCCCGATGGTGAAGGGGCGGAGACTTGAAGAGAACAGCATGGGAGTTCAGGAGACGAGGGCCCCCCTGTCCCTACTAGCTTTCTCCACCTCTCTCGGCTGAAAAGACACACCGGGGCAGGCTCGCCCAAGAGAACACTCCCCCACATGCCTGTGAAGTCAGGGCATTTTGGGCAGATTTTCTAGGGCCAATGTTCTTTGGACGGCCGGAAAGAGAGACAAAGCGCCCGCGAGCTGACTCCTTCCTCCCAGTTCCCAGGGGTCTGGCCCTGGGAAGGGGAGCCTTTTGAAGATGCCCCCCTTTTTACTTCCCCAGCTGGCCTGCCAAGGTGGGCTGGGGGGGAGTGAAGAGAGAAATGGATTTTCTCTGGAGTCGCGCTGCCATAGAATACAATGGAGAGATTGTGCCACTACTGTGGCACAACTCTAGACAGAAGGAGCTTGTGGGTGTGGAGCTGGGGGCGGGGCTTGCTGCCACCGCCATTTGTGCCCACTCCTGGGCTCCCAGAGCAGCGCTCTAGTGCACTCCGGCCCCAAATGACCCCTGGTGTAGATAAGGGGTAGGGAATACTGAAATGGTTGAGCTTGAAAGCATGCAGGACTTTCAGTATGTTTCACTTTTCCTTAAATAATTGTGTGTGGCTTTTAGCTTGGCAGGAAGTTTAGAATTGTGAAACTGAGCATAAAATTACAACAAAGTTTGAGCCAAGTAGCATCTTTAAGACCAACAAAGTTTTATTCACAGTATAAGTTTCTGTGGAATTCAGTGCTGGGAAACAGACACGGGGCAGGGAGAAGTTTGTGACTCTGTATCTGAACCATATTATTAAACTAGGAGTAATGCCTGTTGTGGGAAGAAATACAACAAGCTCTAGAAACAGGCTCCAGGTGAGTGTCCTGGCTGTGGGGCGGTGGAGGGAAGGGGGAAATAGAGGGAGGCGAGCCACGTTTATTTCCCTCTGCTTAGCTGTGAGGCAGGGCTGTCTCAAGTCATTTTGCTGCCCTAAGTGGGTAGTGTGGGAGGACAGCCTCATGGTAACAGGTATGGTTCCCTCCACCCCTGACTTATGTTGATTTTGGTTATGCAGCGGCAGCTAAGGTAGAAAAGCACTTCCTCCTATGCCATGTCTTCCTGGTTCCAAGGGTCTGGAAAACGATTCCATAGCCAGTTACAGGGTTGCCAACTCTAGGTTGGGAAATACCTGTAGATTTGAGGGGCAGAGCCTGGGGAGGGCAGGGTTTGGGGTGTAGAGGGACCGCAGCAGGGTATAATTCCATAGAGTCCACTGCCCAAAGCAGATCTTGGTCATTTGGAGATCAGTTGTAATAGCTGGAGATCTCCAGGTGCTGCCTGGAGGCTGGCAATACTTAGGGGAAGGCCAGGTTTGTTGAAGGACTTCAATGAAGTATACTGCCATAGAGTTCACCCTACAAAGCAGCCATTTTCTCCATGGGGACTGATCTCTGTCATCTGGAGATCAGTTGTAATTCAGGGAGATGTCCAGGCCTTTCCTTTCCCCCCCAACCCCTGTTTAACAGTTTAACTGATTAACACTTCAACACTTCCTGCTAATGCCCCACGGCCTCTTGGGACTCCCAACTTGGGAGTTGTAGTTCTAATTTCCTTTCCTATGGTTGTAGTAAGCCCAGCTGAGAACTACAACTCCCAAGATGCAAAGCGTCAAAAGTGGGGGTGTATGAATGGAGGAGCTGGCGGGACAGGCCAATAGGACGCCAAGGCAGCTTCCCCAGTGGCCAATGGGAGAGCACTGCTTGGCTTTTATATATTATAGATGAGAATCATTTGGTGCTTCTTTTCATGCATCTTTCTACTTCTGAGTTTTTCAGATAGAATAGCTTCTTATTTTCAAGATTTTTTTCTATGACTGCTGGAACCTATGGGATTATTTTTGTTTTCAAAAAATGGGAACCTGCAGTTTCACAAGGTTTTACTAACCCACATATATAAGTGGCATCCTTAGGGATATGGCCAGATTCATGCCATACATGTGTGTTTACAAGCACTGCTCTGGCATGGGTGATTTCTGTCACTTGGAATCTTATTCAAGGTCATGGAGCAGTGCAGGGACACATTACACTGGTCAAACACACCATTAGACACCAAAGTCCTAGTTTTCTTCAGAGTAATGCAGTATTTTAACAGTTTCTTAGCACCAGGAAGAACTTAATTACACTGTGTGTGCACTGTGTGGCCAGAAACTCTGGTACTACAGAGTTTTTAGGCTGAGTGCTACAGTGTCCCCCTGGCGACATGCCTGGCATGATGATGTCACCTCTGGGTGATGTCATCGTGCTAGGCACGTCGCTGCAATCCTGGCACTGTGGGGGCAGGGTTCCCCTGCCGGCCTGATGTGGGCCAGTGGATTGGGGACCCCTAAATCAGGCAAACCCCTGCTCCCCCAGGGGAAATGGCAAGCCTACCTCTCAGTTACTCAAGTGTCAGATGTTAGCTGGCTAACAGCTGAGGGAAGGGGGACTTACCTGGTTGGCATCAGAAAATAGTGGACATTTGGATGGGCTGGTGGGTTGGCCTGCAAGGCTTTGCCGTTTGGCAGGCCACCTTCCTTTCTCTCTCTCCCTCCACACCTGTGCATCCCTAAAACTCAAACACTCCCAAAATACTAGGAGATTATTTTTTGTTACTCCCAGAATTTCAGGAATGTTTGGGGTCATTTCATATATCTCCGAGATGACTTGAAACAGTGTATTTGGGGCTTAATTTTGCTTTGGTATATCTGCATGCACACCCCTAACTATAAGAGGCAAATAAATACTGAAATTAATCACTTGTGTGCTGTTTGCACATAAATAAGTTATAGTTGCAGTCTTGTGGATGGGTGCAAGCCACACTGAACTCACAGAGAACTTCCTGTAAGTAAAATGCATATAGGATTACGGTGTAATTTTTTGCACTATTGTACAAAATGTATATTTAAATACTTTAAAAAGAAAGTGCTGTCTTGCAGAATTGAAATGCCAAGTGGCATTGTCATCTTTATTTTATAGGTAAACACTAGCTTTTTAAAAGTTGATTAGGGAGAATTATTTTTAATACAATAACTCCCTCTTGTGTGTGAACTACCTGTCACGGTTTAAATATGCAAAATAATCAGGTGAGTAACACAGGAGCAAAAATGGATAGAAGATTAAAAATTCCATCCAGGTCATATTCTGTAATTGTTTAAAGTAATGAGGTTTGTTTTAATTATACTTTTCATTTAAATGTCCTTCTGAATAAAATATGATCATGCAGGCAGTGCCCTCTCTCATTAATGATTTCTCTTGGACCACCTTAAGTATAAGAAATTATTTCATTGTGTTGGCACCATTAATCAGAAAAAAATGGCTCTTGTCTTTTGGCTTAAAGGTTTGGTTCCCCCCCCCTTCCTTTTAATAACAGCTGGAATCAATTGGCTAAAATTAGCTCATGATATCACCTATTTCATCAGCATAATTGCTGAAAGAATCAAATGCCTTTGGCTCACTTTATGTCCCCTTCCCCTAGTATATAGATGTCAAGAAAAACATCTTTTGGAGTAGATATTTGCCATCTGAATCTCAGGTAGTAACAGTACCATCCATAGCAGAGCTGCAGCCTTCTAACCCCATGTACTTTAGGGTACTTAGAAGGTGGTAACTTTACTTTTGATGATTCTGTAAATGCTAGTCTCTTTTTTCTACTATGTATCTTCCTATGAAGACTGCTCTTCCACTGTACTGACATCAATCCAGTCTGGAAATCAATTTCTTTGCTTTGTTTTTCTGTTGACTGTTTTCAGAAGAATATATATCTGTGTATCCATTCATTTGCACAACATACTGAACCATCATCTTTATCTAAGTTTGTTCCTTTCTGGAAACATGAGAACGTCTACACTACAGTCACTAGTTCTGTATTATTATGTAACCCAAGGTTCAGTTGATAGGAGTCTCTTATTCTTCTTGCTGTTTTGTATCTCTCATCGAATTTTCATTTGCACAACACCTCCCGATCCTTCAGTCCTTTAATATATTAAGTATTAGGTATATCAAATGAAAGATTTCATATACACTTTTTACTACTTTTGCCTACTTTAATTTCAGCCCACGGCTTCTCTATTCTGACATTTTGACCCCGGTTGGCAGATTGTCATCATCCTCTCTCTTGTAGTCACCACATTTGTAATAATATTGCTATTCTGCTTAGCTAAGTTTTCTAAGGGACATTACAATAGAGGCACTAGCCCATCTCATAAAACTGTCTAGCCCCCAAAATCTCAGAGTAATATATTATGTTTCTTATTTATTTAATCGCATTACCATTAAAATTGCAGCTCTCCAAGCAGTAAAATAGATGAGGCTCTGAATGTTTGAACCTACACAAGGTGTCTATCTAGTAAAAATTTTATTCCACCTTTCCTCCATGAAGCTCAGGACATCATACATGGTTATTGCTTTCTTGTTTTATTCCCATAGCAACCCTGTGAGGTGTTACTAGTGTAGCCAGCCTCCTCAGCCCTGAACTTGGGGTGGTCTTTCGCAAGAGAGAGATACCCAAAAATGAGCTCTGCACCTCCACAAGCTATGCCCTCACGAAGCCAGGCTTGGCTTAAACAGTGGCTTTTGCTGGGAGGCTAGAAAAACCACATCTTGGCTGAGAAAACTCAGGCCAAGCGAAGACTGTTCAGACTGGCTGCACTGCCAAGCATAATCCGCGCAAGCAAACCCCCCCCCCCCCGTGTCTATTCTGTCAACTCAGTCCAAAAAGGACTAGAATGGGCAAGTCTCTACCCTTGCCTCAAACATCTTCTACTGGCCAAATGGCTAGTCTTTTGTCTGTCAGATGTACAGGCAGGCAGGGACAAAGAGCCTCTGGTCTGTGCTATTGTCATAAATGAATTATGTTGCATGTTTCCATCCACCATCTCCTGTTTCACCTATATGTCAGGAAATACCTTTGAAATAATTCTCTCATTCCTCTTTCCATATATTTGTCTAAGATATCTGTATTCTTACACCCATGCCAGACCTATCAAGGAAACATTAACTCTCTATATCTAGTGAATGGTCTCCCATTCATGTTAATCCTGCCACACATTAAGAAACTTCACTCCTTTTGTCTGGTACCAGGGAAACGCCAGATCTTTGACGTGGTCTCTGTGCTTCACACCCATGGGATACAGTGTGCATGAGCTGGATCGATCAGCATTGTAGCAAGCTCTTAATGGATTTTCGTGCCCAGACCTCGGGCATGTGCAGGAACCCCACCACGCATGCCCAGAGGGGTGGGTGCGGACATCCCACCAGTTCCTTTCTTTCCACCGCGCTGGAAGCACCTTCCTTTCATCGGTCAGATCGGTAGCTATTTTTCCTCAGAGGCTCTTCGGATTTCTCTTCAGTCTTCTTTACTTCTCGCTTCTACCGTTATTTTTGGTTGTTTTCTTTAAAAAGAGAGAGAGAGAGAGAGACTTTGTTTAGTTGAGGGGGAAGTTTTTTTCATTTACCTCACTTTGGCCTTCAGGCTTCTCCCCCCCACACACCTCTTTTTCTTCTCCATCATTCTTATTTTATGGAGAAGAAGTGGGGCTTTTTCAAGCGTTGCAAGGGTTGCGGCAGTAAGCGTGCTCCACCTGACGGCCACACCCTTTGCATTTTTTGTCTTGGCGAGACGCACTGACCAGAGTGCTGTCGACACTGTGCCAAGTTTTCTAATCAAACCAGAAAAAACCGAGCGGCGCATCTCCGAGTAGCGTTACTGGAGTCAGCGTTAAATCCCGCTTCAGTCATGGATTCAGAAGTGCTGGTAAAACAATCGACATCAACGGCTCCGGTATCGAAGCCCTTGTCCAACATCGTCCAATCGACATCGAAGCCTCCGGCACCGACGGCGCAGTCTTTGGCGTCCACTCCCATGAAAGAGAAGCTAAAATCAAGCAAGGAGCACAAGTCTGCCAAAAAGGGCTCCTCTAAGGCCCTAAAGGCGACGAAATCTGGAAAAGTCATGGGTCCTGCACCGGGTAATGCCCCTAACGTGCCCCCCGCTCCAACGGCAGTATCGGCATCGGAGGCTCCGGTCGCTCCACCGATACCGACCATCTTTATTGCATTAGCAAAAAAGCCATAGCAACAGAACAGGATTAAAACATGTGACCAACACTAAATACAAGCATATAATAACAAATCAGTCATTTTTTGCAAAGATTAAAAAAAGACCCACACTTAAAATTGTCAACTTAGTAAATACACAGTCGACAGTTGTCAGCAATAAGCTAATTAAACTCAATGAGATTTGTTTTTCCAATCACTGTGGCTAAAAAGGAAGCCACTAAAACCGTGGTTTGATTGTCAGAAGAATAATCAGACAATAACACTGAAACTACCCAAGGAAGAAAGGGAGGCTTTTCTTTTCTCATAACGGGAGTGATATATCTCTCTCTTTCCTTATTCCACTTGGGGCAAAAAAGCATTATATGATCCATAGTTTCTATCATCTCTTGTCCACAATCACAAAGTCATTACGAAAACGGAAGTCCTGTAAAACGACCAGAGAGCACCTTAGAAGGAAAAGAATTAAGTCTCGCCAAGGTGAAGGCTCTGCGTTGTCTTGGGATCTTTAAAGTATAACAATATGACAGGATAGCCTTGGGGGGGGATACCGACCATCCAGCTAATGGACTCTCCCATACACCAGCTAGACCATGACACGCTGGTCGATATGCATCCTTTCTCCAACATCGATAATGTCGAGATCCTCAGTCGTCCCCTGGGCATGGATTGCTCTCCCTCTGCTCAGTCATCGACATTGACAGTCTCGGAGTTTCATGCCGATATTGATGCGGGTCGGCATAGACAGATCCCTAAAAGCACTCAATGTAATACTCCCCATCTGTTTGCTGATGATCGACCCTTCGATATCGATGATCGGGCTCACGGAGACGAGATGCTACACTGTCTCCAAGACACTCCCGCTCTAGGAGTAGATCCCTATGAGTCTTCCTGCACCCACCACCTCCGGCTTTCTCCTGGGATCACCACGAACTGTGTTATCTCTATGGGGCTTATCCACCCGCATCCATGCTGGGGTTGACTCCTGCAGGTTATTCTGATTGGGATCGTTACTCTGCCCACAGATCACTTTCACCCCATAGATCAAGGCCCTCAGCATCTCTCTCCTGACCTCCGGATCATCCATCTGATGAACCTCCTCAACATCGACTGGATCAATATTCTCCTCCCAGTCCCCCTATCCCACCGTCAACGGATCCAACCAGTCAGATCAAAACCACTCCGGTACAATTACCAGAACCTCATTCCTCTGACTCTGTGGATGAGGATTCTGATACAGGGGCTTCAGAAGTGCACAGTTCCCCTGACCAGCCGTCTCTTAACCAGGCAGTAGCCGATGACCAACCTATATCTCCATCTGACAATCTAACTTCCTACGGAGACCTCGTAAAAAGAATGGCCCACTCCCTTGGCCTTTCAGTCATAAAACCGCAACCATAGGTTACAGATGCCATGTTCGATGTGGTACAACTCGATACATCGACGGCTTTAGCACTACCCATGTCTACGGTCCTGTTACAGGCAGCTAAAGTGCCATAGGATAAACCATCATCCAGTGTCCACACGTCGCTTGGACCATATATATAGAGTCCAGGAAACAGGAGCGGAATTCTTATTCGCCCATCCTCAACCAAACTCCATGGTAGTCACTTCCCCATCCAAGTCGAAGAGAACCCATTCTGCACCTTCTGACAAGGAGAGCAGAAAGTTAGATGCATTTGGACAACGTTTCTACTCTACGGGAGTGCTAGGGGTGAAGACCACCAACTACTTAACGTGTATGAGTAGATACCAATACACTTTGTGGGAGAGGCTTTCTGAGCTTCTGGCTAACCTTCCAGAAGACAAGCGTTAAGCAGCCCGCATCATCCAAAAGGAGGGCATGGTGTTGGCAAAACAACAAATTAATACCTCCAAACATGCCCTAGACACTTGCTCAAGGACAATGGCTTCAGCCATAGCTCTCCAAAGGCATTTCTGGCTACGTAACACCAATCTACTGCCAGATACTAGGTCATACATAGAGGATCTCTCCTTCGAAGGCCTTGGTCTGTTTAACAGTACTACAGACACCATATTACAAGATATGGATGAAAGCATAAAAGCTTCTCGTGTTCTGGGCGTTTCCTCATCCAAGAGGCAGCAATACCAACCTCATCCCTGGTCCAGACCCTGGCAAAAACACACCCCAAACAGTCAGTCTCCTGACCGGCAATGGAGGCCACGTACATCCTCTGGAGGCCAGAAGCCTACATTTCAGAAACCTAGATTTGGATTCGGACAACAGTCTTCCCGCAGTAAGCAGGCAAAGTCCACCAAGCAGGGTTTTTGACTTCCATATCTCCCAGTCACATCCAACCCGTCTAACCCCCTTCCTCCAAACCTGGCGCCTCATCACCACAGATCAATGGGTGCTGTCCATCTTGACCCAGGGTTACTGCATAGAATTCATTCAGAACCCCATTACTCCTGTCTTCGTCTCCACACCCACTTCTCCAGTCCTCCTGGAAGAAGTGTCCGTCCTTCTGCAGAAGGGAGCCATCGAGCCGGTGCCACTGCATCTACAGGGCAGAGGATTCTATTCCCACTATTTCACTGTTCAGAAGCGGGATCGAGGCATTCGACCAATCTTAGATCTGCGGGCGCTAAACTCCTTTGTGAGCTAAACTCCTTTGTGGATGGCCACCCTCGACCTCCAAGACACGTAGTTCCACCTCACCATCCACCCGTCCCACCGCTAATACCTACGCTTCGCAATTGGTCAACATCATTACCGATATGCAGCCCTGCCATTCGGCCTTTCAAGTGCACCGAGAGTCTTCACGAAGACGATGGTGGTGGTCACTGCCTTCCTCCGTCTCAAAGGTATCTCCATCTACCTGTACATCAACGATTGGCTCATGGTAGCGACTTCCAGGGACGCACTAGTCTCAAACATCAATGAGACACTACTCCTCCTGCAAAACCTAGATCTGCAAGTAAATCTGGAAAAGCCTCAACTTCAACCAGACCAGAAAATACACTACATCGGTGCGCTACTGGACTCCACAAATTGCACAACCTACCTGCCACAAAACAGAGCAGCCGACATGGTCAACCTAGCCACTGTCATGTGTATCCGGCCTTCAGTGACGGCCTTCCAAATACAAAGGCTACTTGGCCTCATGGCCACTACTACATCAGTCCTGGTTTTTGCCAAATTAAAAATGTGTCACCTGTAACTCTGGTTTATCCGCAATTTCAATCCAGAGCGAGACACACACTCCACCCACCTATTCCCACCTATCAAAGTACAGGACTCTTTGGTGGACCGTCCCTTCCAACCTATTCCAGGGAGCACCCTTCCATCCTCCATTGCCCCAAATCACCCTGACTACAGATGCCTCTCTCTCAGGTTGGGGCACCCACATGATGGGACTTTGTGTCAGAGGCAGATGGGACACACAGAAACGGAATCGGCACATCAATTTCCTGGAACTGCTTGTGATACAGTTCACTGTTACCAGTTTCCTGCCCCTGTGTGTCACAGTCCTCACGGACAATACTACTGCCCTCAGCTATGTGAACAAGCAAGGGGGCACCGCCTCCCAATGCCTCTGCGACCTCGCCCTCCGGTTATGGGACTTCTGCATCATCCACAATGTCTTCCTAGTTGCCACGCACATCCCTGGGCACATGAATGTGCAGGCCGACCACCTAAGTCAGGCAGGACTCAGTATGCACGAGTGAGAAATGAATCCAACTTACCTTCTCCCACTCTTCCGCAAGTGGGGGTTCCCTCAGATAGACGTTTTCACCACCAGGGTGAACAAAAAGTGCCCTCTGTTCTGCAGCTGAGGTGGCAGGGACCCAGTCTTTAGGGGACGGTCTCCTCTATCCGTAGTCCAGAGGATTTCTCTACCTCTTCCCTCCACTGCCTCTGCGTCTGAGAGTGGTCCGCAAATCATCAGTGACAGAGCGGACTGCATCCTCATAACCCCGTGGTGGCCGAGGCAACCATTGTTCTTAACCATCCTGGATGTGTCAGCGGGGGTCTACCACCAATTTCCTCCGGCACAAGACCTCTTCTTCCTAACCGAGTCCCCTCTCCTACACCATGACGTGCCACGAATGAAGTTGACAGCTTGGAGAGTAGTGTCAACAGCTTTTCCATCTGCATAGCAAATGTCTTGCTAAACTCCAGAAAGTCCACTACGCGAAAGTCGTATCATTACAAGTGGCAAAAATTCTGTTCATCCTTGGGTGAGGAGCCACCTCCACAGGTCTCGAGAAAGTTTTCGAATTCCTCCTGTCTCTCGCTGACCCTGGTCCTTCGCCAACTCACCAGGAAACCTTTTGAGCTGCTCGCAACTTGCGACATAAAATTCCTGTCCTGGAAAACAGCCTTTCTGGTCACTGTCACTTCAGCAAGGCAAGTTGGAGAAATACTGGCTTTCAGACATGACACTCCTTACTTGTCATTTTTGCAAGATGGCGACCGCCTTGTACCTGACATCTTGTTCCTGCCAAAGGTAGTGTCAGAATTTCACCTACAGGCAGAGGTCTTCCTCCCGGATTTCTTCCTGGCTCCGACATCCCCAGAGGAGAGGCTGTTACACACGTTGGATACGAAGCATTCGCTTCTGTTCTACTTAAACAGAACCCGTCCAACAAGACGTGACTGTCAACTGTTTGTCTCCTATGCGCCAGCAAGGCTGGGAACTCACATCACAGCTCAGCGTTTGTCAAGGTGGATTGTAGGTCTCATCCGCCTCTGCTACCTTATTGCTAAACAGCCATTGCGTGGCCCTATCAGGGCTCATTCAACCAGAGCTGTTGCAGCCTCAACTGCCTTCCGCCAGGGAGTTCCCCTGATGGACATTTGCAGAGCCGCTACCTGGGCTACACCTAACACATTCATAAGGCACTACACCCTAGATGTCCGAAAGAACTCTCATACCAACATGGGACGTCACATCTTATCCTCCGCTTCACGGTAATGACCTGCCAGCACCCTCCTCCAGGTAGGCCACTGCTCACTAATCTCCCATGGGTGTGAAGCACAGAGACCACGTCGAAGATACAGGTTGCTTACCTGTAACTGGTGATCTTCAAGTGCATTCACACCACCCGCCCTCCGTCCCCGCTGCTGTCAGCTTCTACATTTTTCATAGGGGTTGATTTGTGGCGGTTCGAAGGAACTGGCGGGATGTCCACGCCCACCCCTCTGGGCATGCGTGGTGGGGTTCCTGCACATGCCCAAAGTCTGGGTGCGAAAATCCATTAAGAGCTTGCTACAATGCCGATCAATCCAGCGCATGCGCACTGTATCCCATGGGTGTGAATGCACAGATGACCACTCAAAGATCACCAGTTACAGGTAAGCAACCTGTTTATCACTCTATTGTTCCACAATGGATACCCCCAATACAGTCACCCAGCACCTGGCTGTTTGAATCAAGGCCATTGTTAGCCCCCATCTTTTAAAAAGGTTCCAGGTGAGATCCAGGAGATTACAGACTGGTCAGTCTAATTTGATACTGGGTAAATTGGTGAAATCCATTATTAAAGATAGAATTAGTAAGGACATTGATGAAAACCTATTGAGGAAGAATTAGCATGGATTCTGTATGGGAAGATCTAGTCTCACTAACCTTTTAGAGTTCTTTGTGGGGGTGAACAAGCATGTGGACAAGGGTAACCCAATAGATGTTGTTTACCTTGACTTCCAGAAAGCTTTTGATAACATTCCTCATCAAAGGCTCATAAGTAAACTCAGCAGTCATATGGGATAAGAGGACAAATCCTCTTGTGGATTAAAAACTGATTAATTAATAGGAAACAGAGAGTGAGTATAAGTGGACAGTTCTCTCAGTGGAGGGTGGTAAGTAGTGGGATACCACAGGGCTCGGTACTAGGTCTGGTTCTTTTTAACTTGTTCATTAATGATTTGGAGTTGGGAGTAAGCAGTAAAGTAGCTAAGTTTGTGGGTGACAGTTGTTCAGGGCAGCAAAACCCAGGGAGGACCATGGAGCCAAATTTCTCAACTATAAATACATGTTGATGCGGTCTGAACTGGCAGTAACTGACCAGGAGAGAGATCTTGGAGTCGTAATAGATAAATCACTGAAAATGTTGACTCAGTGTGCAACGGCAATAAAAAATGCAAATGGTATGCTGGGGATTATTAGGAAGGGAATTCAAAACAAATCAGACAATATCATAATGTCCCTATATAAATCTATGGTGCAGCCTCATTTGGAATACCGTGTACAGTTCTGGTCACCACACCTCAAACAAGATATAATAGCATTGAAAAAGATGCAGAAAAGGGAAACTAAAATGATTAAGGGGGTGGAACATTTTCCCTGTGAAGAAAGGTTAAAGAGGCTTTTTAGCTTGGAGAAACGATGTCTGAGGGGTGACATGATACAGGTTTACAGAATTATGCATGGGACAGATAGAGAAAGAAGTACTTTTCTAGGTCTTTGACCAAAGAGTAATTAACATGTGGAATGCACTGCCACAGGAAGTGGTGGCAACTACAAGCACAGACAGCTTCAAGAGGGGATTGGATAAACATGTGGAGCAAGGTCCCTCACTGACTATTAGCCACATGATATAGATGGAACATTCTGTCTGGGGCAGTGATGCTGTGTATTCTTGGTGCTTGGGGGTTCACAGTGGGAGGGCTTCTGGAGTTCTAGCCCCACTGGTGGACGTCCTGATGACGCCTGGGTTTTGGCCACTGTGTGACACAGAGTGTTGGACTGGTTTGGCCACTGGCCTGAATCCAACATGGCTTCTCTTGTGCTCTCTTATGAAAGATAACTTTTCCAACTTCTGCTTCGAGTCACTGCATAAAAAAGTCAGAGAGCCTTCACAACTATGTGAGAGTGGAGTGGGGAACTGGTGTGCATCATAATTGGTATCTTCTTTCACTGGCTGAAGCACCTAATGCCAGAGGGAAACAACCTTCACCTGAACTGATCGAATTTGGTTGTTGTTGTCTATTTTCAGGTTGACTTCACATTACTAAGGAAGTTAGAAAGACTGAAAATCAAATAGTCATTGACTGTCCTTGCTTTTGTTCCAAACAATGGAAGTGAGCAGTTTAATAACTGGTTTAGGAGGCTTTTACCTTTCGGTTGCAAGGGTCAAGGGAAATCTCAGAAGCCCATATACTTTTTTAAACGGAATCATTGGATGTTGCTTCTCCCCTTCCCTTGCTTTCAGTCTCCTTCTGACTCCTACCAGTATCCTTTTCAGGAAGCCTTCACCCTGCTGTTGTTGTTTGTAATTACTTTTGTTTCTAGGTATCTAATAGGAGCTCAGCTGTGAATTTTCATAACAAGTACCAGATTTACTTAGGAATGGAGAAGTAAATTTGGTCATTTACCTATCACAGTAGGACCAGTTCACAGTACAATTTGCTGTGGGGATGGTTTTATTTTCCAAAAAGTGTGGCGGAACTGTTGAAAACACATTGGAAGTGATCTTTATTTATTTATGATATTTTAAGGAAAGACTATACGAAGCGTATTACCCATAGTCCATCTAGTTGGTTCTAAGGTTAAGTTTGTTTTTTAAAAAAAGATGTTTGTTTCCAAAAGAATTCCTATGATGGAAAAATCTTAACATAAGAAGAGGAGTTTTAAAGAGGCATTTCCTTTTTTAAAGAACTGCCACTGCTTTCTCTCAATATGGGGGGAGGGTGTTCATCCTCAGTGGTTCATTGCTAGAAGTATTGAGTGAATACGTTTAATTTATAACATTTATACATACTGCTGCTGCATCACTTGACACATTAAGTACATAGTTTACACAAAAAATATCTGGAATAGATCATGACAGTTCTGAGATTTGAAATGTGTTGAAGTCAACATGAAAGATGTTTTGAAAAAATGTCTTTTGACTGCATTTTCTGGTTCCTTGCCATTTTAAGGGGATAGGGAGGAAGTAATATAACTTTTCAAGAGGGAAAAAAAAGTCCTGTACCTCAAAGATGTGCAACACACACTTATCTTTCTTTTTGTTCTTAACTCATTAATGTCTTCTGGCAGGTATTCTGTAGGCCCCCAGCTGTCACATTAGAACATCTCAGATTGTGTACAGTTACATATCGTAGCCAGCCTCCTCAGCCTTGAACCCGGGGTGGTCTTTCTCTCTCTCTCTCTCTCTCTCTCTCGAGACCGCAAAAACTACCTCTGAACCTCCACAAGCAGTGCCCTATGAAGCCAGGAAGCTGGGAAGCTAGGAAAACCACATCTTGGCTGAGAAAACTCAGGCCAAAGAGAATTCTCCAGGCTGGCTGCACTGCCAAGCATTCTCCATGCAAGCAACACCCCCCCACACACACATCTATCCTGTCAGCTTAGTCCAAAGAGGACTAGAATGGGCAAGTGTCTGCCCTTGCCTCAGGCATCTTTCACTGACCAAATAGCTAGTCTTTTGTTTGTCAAATGTACAGGCAGGCAGGGACAAAAAGTCTCTGGTCTGTGTTATTGTCATGTATGAAGTCTGTTGCATATTTCCATCCTCCTCTCCTGTTTCACCTATCTGCATTCTTACGCCTATGCCAGACCTATCAAGGAAATATTAACTCTCCATGTCTAGTGAATGGTGAGCCATTCAAGTTCATCCTGCCACACATTAAGAAACATCACTCCTTTTGTCTGGTACCAGGGAAGCACCAGACCACTCTATTGTTCCACAATGGACAGCCCCAGTACAGTCACCCAGCACCTGGCTGATTGAATCAAGGCCATTGTTAATCCAGACTCTGATCTCATTGGTCATACCTAAGGTCTGCCCCTACTGGCATCATACGCCCCTGGGACCCAGGATTGGCCCAGGGCCGCCCATTGGTCTGCATTGTCTTCCAATGGGTATATCCCAGCGAACACACGGCCCCGGAGTATGTGCCTCTGCCCTGATGCCAACTGGCAGTCTACCCCTAAACCTTCAGGGTTTAGGCCATAATCTTATCTCCTTGGACCCCTGCACATCTGGACAGGTTGTATTACTCAGTAACTGACCCATCTATTCACTATCAATCACCTCTGCTTTCTTAGTTCTGTATTGCTTGCTCTTTTGAATGTTTAGTGTGCTTGTACTTAAGGAAATACTTTAATAAAAACTATTTAATTTGGAGTTTTCGTAGAGATATGATTGGCTCTGCAGATTTTAAAAATGTTGCTCTGTCAGCAGCTGCCACCACAGCACAAGGATCTTCACTGTGTGACTGAAGTAGGGCTGCCGAATCGGGCCGGGGGGCGGGGAAACCCCCGGGCTGTGGCCCCGCCCCCGGCGTGCTTACGTCACTTCCACGTGACGTGCATGCGGCACGTGTGCGCGCACAGAGGACGCTGGCCGGGAGCCCCCTGCTCCCGGCCGCACTTCAGTTTGGCAACCCTAGACTGAAGGTAAGCTGCAGCAGCCATGTTGTGCCTGGCCCTGCCTCTTGTAGCTGCTTTTGTGTTGCAGCCATTTTGTTGCTGCATCTACCACACTGTATCAGAATTCCAAAAGTGCCTGCAAGATCAAAAAGGTTGAGGACCCCTGGTCTAGAGGCTGAGTCAGAAGATGCAATTATTATTATTTTTCCTTTATTTATACCCTGCCCTTTTGCACTAAGAAGGCAAATTTATACAAATGCACACAAAAGAGAGAAGGCATCCAATGAGCAATGCTATGGGATTATGACTGCAGAGTTTAAGAGCAATTCAAACATCAAGCTGTCTAAATATCATAAACAATTAAGAAAGTGGATTGCAACAGTAGAAGACAATGCAGTGAAAGCAAGATGATACATACAACAAGCATAGTACTATACTACAGTCCTCTTCCCCGAGAGCCAGTTTGGTGTAGTGTTTAAGAGCGGCGGACTCTAATCTGGAGAACCAGGTTTGATTCCCCACTCCTCCACATGCAGCCGCTAGGTGACCTTGGGTCAGTTACAGTTCTCTTTCAGTTACAGTTAAAGAGCTCTTTCAGCCACAACTACCTGACAGGGTGTCTGTTGTGGGGAAAGGAAGGGAAAGGAGATTTTAAGCCGCTCAGAGACTCCGAGTGAAAGGCAGGGCATAAATCCAGTCTTTTCTTCTTCTTATGAAAATGCCCTCCTGCACTCTTCCATTATATTACAGTTCTAATCCCTTTATAAAAATGCCCTCCTGAACATTTCTGTTTTGTACATTCTGCAAAAAGTTTGGGCCATCCTGACAGCAGCACATGTGAAAGGGATCTAGGTGTTCTGGTTGATCACAAGCTAAACATGAGCCTGCAGTGTGATGTGGCTGTGAAGAAAGCTAATGCAATTTTAGGATGCATTAACAGAAGCATTGTGTCCAGATCAAGGGAGGTGGTAGTTCTGCTCTATTCTGCTATTGTCAGGCCTCACCTGGAGTACTGTGTCCAGTTTTGGGCACCACATTTTAGGAAGGATGTTGACAAGCTCAAGCATGTCCAGAAGAGGGCAACCAGGATGGTGAGTGGGTTGGAATCCAAGTCTTATGAGGAAAGGCTGAAAGAGTTGGGTATGTTTAGCCTGAGAAGGAGAAGGCTTAGAGGGGACATGATTGCAGTCTTCAAGTATTTGAAGGGCTGTCATGTAGAAGATGGAGCAGATCTATTCTCTCTTGCTCCGGATTTCAAGACTAGATCTAATGGGTGTCATTACCGGCTAAATATCAGGAGAAACTTCCTAACTGTAAGAGTGGTTGAGCAGTGGATGCTCTTTCGCTGGACGTTTTCAAGCAAAGGTTGGACGGCCATCTTTTGGGTATGTTGTAGGTATGTAGGGCTATCTTTCAGCTATGCTCCTGCAGAGTGCAGGGGGTGGACTATATGACCTGCAAGGTCCCTTCCCTTCCAACTCTAACATTCTATGATTCTATAACAGTGATAAGCCTGAGGCTCAGTTAATGTCTGAGTCAATGTCAGTGCCTTGAATCCACCAGTGACACCAACCATGACCACCACTGTAGACTGATTCTTGTTTTCCCAGTAGCTTTCATGACCACGTTGCATGAACTGCTTCAAATGGGTTGACTTTTAAGTAGTCTTCAGAGGTGTTCTCAAAGCAGAGGAAGGACTGGGGCAGGACCACTGCATCAATGAAGCATCTTCAGAATTGACGAAGAAGCAAAATTATCACACTTAATTAGTATGTCTCCTGAAGAACAGGTGGTAGCAGATCTTGTGTTTCCCAGAGAGAAGCAACCATCATACTTATGACGACTGATCCTTTGACATGGGCCCAAATCATATATGCATATAACGTGCAGGAAGAATGAGAAGTGCTTGTAAATATTTTTTCCCCATATATCTTCAGCCAATTCAAAAATGCAGTGCAATTTCACATGAATGCATGAAGCTAACAGATTGATTGAAACCAAGAGTCTACTAGTATTGTCTGAATGGCAGGAGCTCTCCTGCACCCCTGGTCAATTTTCACATCACCAATGGCCAGAGTCTGGGCTCTCTGATGTGGCGCCCCTGGGCACCATGGTGGCAACTGACACCTCACCCACCAAGATTTTTCAGAACGTGGGTGGGCCACATGGGGCTCTTGCTGAGCAGACTTCTAATTTGCCACCGAAGATCTGATTTGTTGTACAGATTAAAAGAACGTTTTCATAGTAGCTGCCACTATAGTGTTGTTTCTATTCTCTCTCATTCCTCTTCTCCTCTTTCCCAGTATATTTTTAAATAACCTCTCTCCTGCACTTGGGCTTCCTCTTTGTGTATGACTCCACCTCCTGTAACACCCATTTTTGGTTACATCCATCGCCCAGGGCCAGTATTCCAAAGGTGCCGTCAGGCTCAAAAAGTTTTGGGACTTTGGGTTTGAACCTTTTAACCAGATATGCCAGGGCTTCAACCCATGACCTTCTATAAACAAAGCAGGTGCTCTGTCACTAGAGTTGTCAGGCCTATTCCTGGCTATCCTGGGAGCTTGGGCCTGGAGAGTCGGGAAGTAGTAGTATTTAGTAGTAGCTAGGACTGGAGCTGCGGTGGCTCAAGTGGTTAAGACACTGAACTGCAGGCTGTGGAAAGTCAGTAGTTCAGCAGTTTGAGACCCAAGTTGCCACATGACGGAGTGAGCTCCCGTCTCTAGTGCCAGCTCCTGCCAACCTAGCAGTTCGAAAGCAAGAAATTGCAAGTAGATAAATAGGTACCACTTCGGTAGGAAGGTAACAGCGTTCCGTGTGCCTTGGTGTTTAGTCATGCTGGCCACATGACCACAGAAACATCTTTGGACAGCGTTGGCTCTTCGGCTTTGAAACGGAGATGAGCACCGCAACCCTAGAGTCGGACTCGACTGACTTTCGAGCAAGGGAACCTTTACCTTTACCTTAGGACTGGAGAGGGGGGATGTTGCATAAAATAGTGACATAACTTCTGGGTGATGGGCTATTCCTTTAGAGATTTCCAATTATGGGCTACACAGGTGCATTTTCTTTAACACCACCCTGTTTCCCATTCATAAAAAGAAGCATGTAATACAGCAGCATTCCTACTAAATATGGCGCTGTCTCCTATGCATTTCCGTCATGAATCTCTGTAAGGTTACTGCATGGCCTCAAGACCCTATTCATAAAATACTGCACCCTTTATTTGTTTAGCCTGAGCAGGTATTGCAGTTAGCAGAGCCATCTCATATGATCTGTTTATCTGAGGATACCAAAGCCTACCTCTAGGTGTGTTAGCCTGCTAGACTTCCATATGCAGGGGTCATTTCCTGCAGGAGCTCACAGGAGTGGCGCTCTGGCAGTAAAGTGCCCAGGGGGCGGGCACATGCAACAAGCCCCACCCCCTGCTCCCAGCAGCCCTTAGTCAGAGCAAGAAGCTGCCAGGTAAGTTGCAGAGCTCCCCCAGGCCCCCCTGGTCCAAAACAGTCCAGTGGCACCTTTAGGACTACTGCTTTCCATTTTAAGTGCACTCTTTTTTTCTGGTCTGCATTATTTATTATTACTTCTCCTCATCATATGGTTTAAAGACTGTCTATGTAATAAATGAAAATGCTGTATTGCAAATAATAATAGTCTACACAGTGTGAGAATGGGTTGTAAGATGGAGTTGGGATAAATAAGCCGCTGTTTTTCAATTTGAAGATCCTCATCTCAAAATTACATAGAATGGGTAGGGTAGTGGTTAAATTCCATGCAGTGTTGCCAATCATTGGGAGATTAATCCAATTACATGCAAAAGAGAAGATGACAGGAAGAGAGAGATGTGCATCGGTATTCTAATTTTGTTTATATTGGTATAAGTGGGAATTAACTACACTGAATTCAGTTAAATCATAATGGAGTAAAAAACAAAGGGTAAGTTTGAGACATTTTTCAGACCTCATTCTTCACTATTTTGCACAAGAATTATTCACATGAAAATGCATTTGATGTAATCTGGAAGCATAGCAGACAATATTATGTTTAAAATCTAAAATAAAAATCCCGGGCTGTTTCAAATTTATTTTCAATTCAGGAATTAATAGGGGGAGTGGAAAGTAAGGAAGAAGTAATTTTAATATCAGCTCAAAATAGCTGACTAGAACATCAGGCACCCAAATACTATTTTAAAATAGCCTTCATTGTTTCCATTTTCTTCTTTTTTCCAAAAAAAAGGGGGGAGGGGGTTAGTTCCTATTTGTACCAGAAGTTTAAGCTGTCAAGAGTTGTGAAACTATGGTTTTACAGTAATAATACAAAAAGCCAAAAAGCTCAATAAACTGCATGAATGGAGGTTCAGGCTATTGGTGGACTATGAGCTGTATTGTTGTGATACCATTAAGGACCTTCATTTGACTTGACATTAGGGTTGCCAGTTCTGTATTGGGAAATACATATTGTATCTGCATGCTGTTAATAAGACCAGCACTGGTAGCATGTTTGTCTGTTCTTTAGAGGAAATATCAGTGAAGCTTGCAGGAGCAGTTGCCAACTATGAGTTGGGAAATTTCTGGAGATTGGGGGTAGAGCCTACGGTGGATGGGGTTTGGGGAGAGAAGGGATCTCAGCAGGGTATAATGCTACAGTCCTCCCACCAAAGCAGCATGGTTGCTGCTGTAAATGGCTGCAATCCATGGTATTCTGGTAATGCATAAAGTAGTAAAACCCACTTGTGAAGGAAGGAGCACATAGAATGTTGCTGTACAAGCACCACACCTTCCCTGAGGACTGATCATGCTGGTATGGTGGTGTCATGATCTGAGCTGTGCAAGCACAGCCTAGCAGGCCCAGGAAGCCTGTGTAGCAGTGGGAGGAGGCAAATTAGGCTGAGAATGTTTAACTGGCCCAAGGTCACTCCATGGTAGAGTGGGTCTCCCAAATCCGAGTTTGAAACTCTACCCGCTATACCACACTGGCTTTTGTGATGTGACTGCTGTTGACAGTAGTAAGGAGCCATTTCTGGTGAATCATGCATGTTTTATCAGGTTGTCCAGTGGTTGCTGCTGGACCTGGAACAAATGAATCCTCAAATCATGCATCCTTCTTCCCTCAAACAATCCTGAAAAGATCCTGCCTCCTTCCCCTACCTTTTACTGACAGAAACCAAGCCTTGAAGACTGACAGTACTCCAGTGGTTGCCTGGCAATCTCCACAATGGTTACTGGGATCTCATTTCTTAAAAGTGTATGCGCTGCTTCTTTTATTTTGGGGGTTTGTAACATCCCAATGTTTTGTTTTGTTTTTAGATTTCAGATTTTTCTGTAAACCTAGGGCTTTTATCAGATCTGTTTTGTCTGTCTGTGGCTCCGAGCTCTGTATTTAAGTATCCACAGATCTGCCCACATTGAGAATTAGATATATATGCTAAACTAGAGAGGAGAAACATTACTGTGCCTTAAATTCCATGGGGAAAAGGTGGGATAAAAATATGAATAATAATAGTATTCTAGCATAAGTACATAGGGATGCCCATATTTGGTAGAGGAATTTGACTATTGCTGAAATTTCCTACAGCTCTAAGTGTAGTAGTTCCTTCCTCTGCACAGTACAAGGAAGATGCAGTCATATCCCCAACTGTAGAAAAATGTATAAAGCTTCAAACCTAGCCACTATGAAGAGAAAATCTGGACAAGATTTCAGTGTGAACAGTGTATGGGAGTGAGCGGTGTGGTGTGTGGATGTAATGGTGTGTCCCTTCCTCTTTGTTAGCTATGCAAAGGTGAGGCTTGAGTACAGAATGCTCAAAGTATAACAGAATCTTGATCTACATGGTCATGTATTGAGCTTGCTATATTTCGACAGACTGTCTTTTAAAATAATAAAATGTAGGAATCTTTTACTTGTTTTGATTAGTATTAGCTCTGTATCGGACCTAAAACAAACCACAGTAGTATTACATAAGGATGTTTACATGATATGCTGCCACTATCTTCTTGATTTTTCTGACCAATAATTTGGGCTTTAAAATTACTTTCACATAAATTACTATCAGCTAAATTTATACTAGGTGGCTATAGTGGAAGAGTAGAAAGCAGAGAAGCCTGTACTGATTATCCCCCTCCCATCAGAAATCAAAATAAAAAGTATACATGTTGCTATCTAGCTTACCTTTATTTTTAGAAGATTTTAGCTTGGAGGGTTTTGGTCCTTGCAGTCAAGGATAAATGCTTAACTGGAAAGTATCTGTCATTTGTAACCTCGGGCAATTTTAGCTGGCTGAAAATTTGAATGGATTTCTTAACGTATAAAAGAAAGAAAAGAGCATAAGCATCTGCTTGCTTTTCAGGTGAATTCCACTCAAAATGATAAATTATGTCTAAATTGAACCAAAAATGTTCATAATGGCTTTAGTCAAAAAGCCTATTACAAGATGTCTAACTTGGTTAAATTCCTTTCAGTTTTAAATTGTTAATCATTAAGTATTTTATAGCTAAAGAGATATACATTTAAAGGACATTTTGCTTAAAGGTTAGCCAAACTCTTGAGTATCTGAACTGAGAAAAATGGGCTCCTATGAGTGACTTTTATGCTGTTGAGGTGCTAAAGGAACATCATCCTCTAAAGACAAAAATTGCAGGTGGTTGTGTTCGCCCATCAGGAAAAAATTCAAAAATAGCAGACCTCTTTTTAGAAGCAACTAAAATATCACAAAAGAGTGAGGAAGCTTTCATTTTCCTGAGAACTACTCTTTAGTCTGGATTTTTCATTATAAAATGTAGGGGAAGGGGAAGAAAGAGATAATGCACTTGAATATATTTCCCCTCACCCTACCTCCACTATTTCTAGCACTAAAAATTTTACTTGACGAATTTTCAGTCAATCATAATTAAAGACATGGTCCTTAACAAGATTTACATATTATGATAAAAGCTTCAGTGTACTTGTTAGGATCTGAGGTATAGACAACCCCACAGCCTGTCACTGCCAACAATTTCTTTGGCTATCCCAATGATTTCATATCACTATATCTATTTCTTAATGTGGCCACTTAAATCCACAAACTGGACTGCCATATTCTTGATGGGGATGGGGAATCTCCTGCCCCCAGTGGGCCCTTCTGACTGCTACTCAGCTGGGCAGTGGGAGAAAATTGGGGAGGGGGAGTCACTAGAATTCCAGCACTGTTGATGATCTAGCGTTCAGTCAAAATTCTCTGAATGCTAAAGCTTCACCAGTGATGCAATGATAGCACCAGTCATATTGGTGTATTGCATTCTGGGCTAAGCATGGCACTGGTTCCAGGACACACAAATACAAATATGACAAGTAAAGCAAGATACAGGAGCAAGATCTACAAACCAGCCTGGAGTCAGAGGTCCAAAAGTTCAGTCCAGGGGTCAGGCTTGGGAACAGGCACAGGATACAGGGTCTGGGTCCCAGGCTTCCAGAGCAAGCACAGGTTACCAGCAACAAGGTCCAAGGCAGCAGCATCAGAGTAGAGCTCTGTTTGTTAAGCAGGTCAGTGCACAGAGGGGTGACAAACAAGGTTGCATCCAAGGTTTGCTCAGTGTCTTCCTTTTATCTGTCTCTTTTGCTAACTCATCCCCCAAGGCCCAGGTCCCACTCCTTACAGTTGTGTTCACCTTCCTACAGGTGCAGGTCTTTTACTTTTCCCAATGAGCCTGTCAGTCCTGGTCCTGCAAGGACTCTGCTCCAGGAATTAAAGCTGATTGTTGCTGAGCTGCCAGAGAGGTACTTTGTCATCTCTCCTGAGCTGTCAAGTGTTCTCTCCTCCTCCTATGCTCTGCTGGCTCAGGGGAGGCTGGTGGGGGCACTGGCCTCAGCAGCCTCTCTTTCTTCTCTTGGACAAAAGAGCAGCCTGGCCAAGACTGGAAAGCGTTCTCGCTTCCCGATGTTCCCCCATTGGGTCTGCTGCTGGATCTGGCTGCTTAAGTGGGGATTCCATTAGTGCAAGCCCTGATTCTTCTGATTCCTCTTTGGAGGAGGTGGGGGTGGCAGCTGGCCGGCCCATGACACACTGCATCTCCAAGTGATCCCTTCACTTTTCATTTACACATGAACACACACTGTGAATAGCACAACAGCCAAAGGCAGAATGGTTGTACAAAGTTACCATATCTGATGGGGTAGGCTCCTCAATATATGCATGCCTGATTGACAGTAAAACTTTATAACTATTATTTAGAGCTACAGTATTCCAGTGATTCATATGCAACCTGCTTGACCTGGAACAGATATTTTACATTTACAATTTTTGAGTGTGTGTTACTAGTATTTAGACCATTGAAGAAGGTGGTCTGGGTCAAAACACGTTTGGTCTTGAGGTTATTATAGGTGTAACTAATATTTTACTCCAGTAGTTATTGTATGTGCATCCTATATTTGTTGTTGTGTACTGTGTCTTGGTGGATGTAATGTGATACCTACTACCTCTGGTTTTTTTCTGCATTATATGTGTGTTGTTTTTAATCTGTACTTTTTGTGTGCTGTGTAATAAATAGCTGTATTTTGTTTTGTTATAGCTGTTCAACCTTCTGGTTTCCTGATTTGATTCTCAGGTTGCCCCCCGCCCCTTTTCTGTTTCCTACACTGCATCCCCATGTCATTACATCACTGTCAAGCCCCTCTCCCCCAACAGTTGCTGATGATGGGAACCTTATTTAAGCCTTCCTCTCCTTATTTAAGCCTCCATCCCCAAAGGAGATTGCAGTGTTCTCCTCTCCTTCATTTTATCCTTACAAAAGCCTTGTAAAGTACGTAGGCTAGGCTGAATGTGTAGCCCAAGATCACCCAACGAGCATCTATGAAAGAGTGAGGAGTTGATCCTGGGACTCAGAGATCATAACCTGTCATTCTAACTATGCCACACTGGATACTTGTCATAATTCCATTCTATGATAGTTTTAGATGAGTAGTGCTTAACAGAACCATCCTAAGCAGAATTGCTTTGAAAGGACTTAAAAAGGTGTAACTCTGCTTAATTGCCCTGTAAGTGGTTTAAGTCTTTATGAATTGCATGTGGATGGAAGCTATTGGCAATGTCAAATCACCTAATTGAGATGTGAGGTTCCTCAAAGATTGGCATTATCCTTAATACTTTTTAATATTAATGTTACTAGCATAAACATTAATGTTGAAAAGCATTATGGATTGACATCTGTGATGGACTGCACTTTTAAGAAGCTTAGAAGTGCTGTACAAACAACTAAAGGACTGTGAAGGGTTCATTCTTTACAGAAACAGCCTTGAGTGACAGCCTGCTCCAAGCAATCTGATTGGTAAGCATCAGCTGAGCGGAGATAGACTTGAGAGTTGCATGCCGAGGAGAGAGTCAGTCAGATTTCTCCCTTGACTGAGTTGAGTACTGACCATCTGATTTCAGCCTGACTGAGAGCAGTTTAACACAGACAGAGAACTTGGGCCAAAGAAAGGAGATAGATCTTCTAGTGAGAGAACAATTTTCCTACCCAGTCAAACAGGGAGTTAGCTCTGAAGAGTGCAGAGATCCCTGGTCTGGTGTGGTTAGAAACTGCCTTTAGAGACCTTAAGAGTCAGTTAAAAAACTCAAGATGAGTACTGGTGTTTCCAGAAGGGGGTTGGGTACTGGAAACAGTGCGCCAGCCTTCTGGAAACCCAAACAGTCTGAGAATACTCAAAGAAAGTGTACTGTCCATGTCCATGTAATGGTTTTACCTCATAAATTTTCAACCCCTGATTTCACCTGACATTTCCTCCTCTATGTTAAATAAAATATGTTATTTTTGAATTTCAAAATGCCTCAAGTGCTATTTAAGTCCTTCCCTCAGCTCAGTCAGTAAAGGGAAGGAAAACAGGAAAAATCTTGCAGGGGGGGGTGGGGAGTGGATGTGGATGTCATAACATCATTGGGTTGTCTGTCATCAGTATGCAGGTGACACACAGCTCTGTATTAATTTTTAGAAGTCTCCAGAAGCTTCCAAGTGGATGAGGGGGAAAAGCTGAAATTACATCAACATCAGAAAGAGGTGATGTAGGTTGATACTGAATGTCATTAACACATTGTTTTGACAGTTGAAAATCCTGTTGCTGATATGGATTCTCTCTACTCCAAATTTTCCCTGACTGTATTACCAACATGTGGCAGAATTGTTACTGTTAAAATTGCCAACTGTTTTATATCTATTATGTATAAGTGAAGAGAAAAAATCCATAAATAGAAACAAGGGACATGGGAAAACCAGGAACAAAAATCAGTGAAATGAAAAAGGCACAAAAAATGAATAAAAGAAACAAAACACAGTAAATAAATGAAAATGTCATTTTTAATATCCTAAAAAGAATACATTGCAAGACATTATAGCAAGATGTAGTATCAAATCAAAATTATATATATTCATTATATGTAACTCTCATAAAGTCCAAAATGCTGATCTTAATTTTGACATATCAATTCAGTAGAGTCCCATATAGAGGCTTCAGACTTATTCTTTATTAATCCAATTAATTTCAGTGAAACCTGCTTTACACTCAGACTGCTCATGTTTCAGAGAATGAGAGCCAGAGCCTTTCTGAATGAACTGTTTCTTTTGCCATCTGTTCTCTAATGTCACCATGCCCTTGTAAAAGTTCCGCTTCCCAAGAAGTGTGGAATTCTATATGGAAATAAACAAATAAATAAGAACGACAATATAAAATATAAGTGAAAGAGTTATATTATGTTACTGTCGAATTTAAATTGCACAGAGGTCAAATGGAATATGTAGCAGTATATCATCACTATCCTCTTCAAATGTTTGCACCTAGCTGATGAATCATACCTTTAGCAGGCACTCATAAAACCATTCCTTTCCCCCATAAACATTCCAGCCTCAGCTCTGATGAATGGACATTCAGGTTTACTATCAAGCCAGACTGAATGGAAAATAGGTGGGTGAAAGCAACCTTGAACTACTTCAGGCCAGTAGCCAGAATTTTGGGGGGGGCAAATTTGGAGGGGGGAGTGCAGGCATCACAATGACATCATGATGAGAAGCCCCAACAAACTCCAAGGAGCCCAGGACGGTTGCAGCTGCCGTAGGGCTGTGGCAGGAGGCAAAGATGGAGCTACTGCCGAAGCTGGAGATGCCAAGAAGGCATCGCCAGGCAGGTGAGGCCTGCACGGCAGAAGTGAGCAGCAAGAATGGAGGCAGGAGGCACCTCCGGAGCTGTGCAGCTCCACCAGGGAGGAGCCGGGGCTCCAGGCACTGCTGCTTCTGCCACATCTACCAGGCTGAAATTGGCATGGAGCAATTTTTTCCCAGGGGGAGCAAAACTGCAGGGGTCATGATGGCATCACAGTGAGAAGCCCCAGCAAACTCCAAGACTGGTCCAAGGAGCCCAGGACAGTTATAGCCATTGCAGGACTGCGGCAGGAGGTGAAGACAGAGCCACTGCCAGAGCTGGAGATGATGGGGAGGTGCGGCCAGGCAGAATTGCCACTTCTGTTGCTCAGGCCTTGCCTGCCTGGCTGCACCTTCCCACCATCTCCAGCTCTGGCAGTGGCTCCATTTCACCTACTGCCACAGTTGCAACTGTTGCCGGCTCCTGCCTGGGTCCATTCATGCTGCTGTTCACCCACTGCCCCTGGCATCAGGGGTCAGGCATAATCCCTGAGGAGACAAGGCACATCCATGAGGGGGCATCACCCTTGTCAAAAAACCCCCCCCATGGCTATGGGCCTGAACTACTTTTGAATGTATGCCAAAGTTAATGCCAGAATGGGATTTCACTCATAAAACACAATTTCCTAGTTTACCTATCAACTGAACCCAGGCCGGCTCTATTTACTTCTCCCACCTACACAAATCACCTTACACCTCAAAAACTAGTTTCCTGTTTCATCCCCTCATACTTGAAAGAGGAAGAAGGGCATTTAAAAATGTTCAGCTCCCAGAAATGTATTAAATATAATTGTAACAATTGGATCATCAAAACTATGGACAAAGTAATGGACCTATCCCCCCCCCTCTCTTTTTCTCCTTGCATCGGTTGATCGATTGATTTCTTAGCTTCATTTATACTCTGCCTTTCTCACTGGGACTCATGGTGGATTACAACTATTCAGCTAATCAGCATTGTCCAATTTACTGTCACATTCCTGGTTCCTGGTTCCTAAAAGGCTATCATTTTAAAGATGTCCTTTGAACCATTACATTTTGCTCAAATAATAGTTTTTGGCTGCAAATTCCAATTTGTATGCAAAATACAATAATGAGTTTAACTGCCGTTTCAAGGGAGTAGTCCTGTTGGTCTGCAGTAGAAGAGCAAAGTTCATGTGCAGAAGCCCCTTAGAGACCAACAAGATTTCCAGGGCATAAGCCCTGGAGAGTCAAAGCTCCCTTCATCAGACTCCAGGAGCCGTAGGAGAATTAAAATGAACAAGATAAAAGGCGCATGAGCCCAAAGCTTCTTCATGTTCTTTCTGAACTGAGCTGGAGGGTGTCACTACATGAAATCCCTGACATGTGATAGGTCACAGGCATGCAACTGGGCTTGTAGTCAGACGTACATCAGGGGGGCTGACTTTAAAAGGCACTCCTTCACTCAGATGATAGGCTCTGTATCTGCTACACTCCACACATCCATACAGAGGAGCAAGAGCAGCTAACTCTCCTTCCCTCCTAATTTTCCAAGAAGGCAGTATGTACTGTCCCCCCCCCCAGAATGGTAATGTTATTTATTTATTTATTACTTAGACTTTTACCCCGCCCTCCCCGCCAAGGCAGGCTCAGGGCGGCTTACATAGGAAACAATAGAAAAACAGTAATATCAATATCAATATAAAGTACAGGATAAAATTATTAAAACATTAACAAATCGATGGTGATCTAGCTGTGGTAAAGTGCGTTTAGAAACATACAATCAGCAGTACGTCCGCTCTCAGTGGGCTCAGGCTGGCAGTAAATTTGACACAGGTCCTTACCAGTGTTCCCTCTAAGCTGAGTTAGTGTGAGCTAGCTCACAGTTTTTTAGCCTCTGGCTCACACATTTTTGTCCTAGCTCAAGAAGGATGGCTCCAGAGCAAACTAATGTATGCAGTAACCAAATTGCTCGCTCACAACCTTAATGCCAGTAGCTCACAAAGTAGAATTTTTGCTCACAAGACTCTACCACTTAGAGGGAACATTGCTCCTTACCCGAATGCCTGACGGAAGAGCTCTGTTTTCGTGGCCCTGCGGAACTGTGAAAGGTCCCACAGGGCCCTGATCTCTTCTGGAAGCTCATTCCAATAGGTTGGAGTTGCTACAGAATACACCCCGGTCCTAGTCAATACCCGTCTGGCATCCTTTGGGCCAGGCGGGGGGGGGGGGCAAGCGATTTTGCGACTCTGAAAGTAGGGCTCCCTGGGGAACATATGGCGAAAGGCAGTCCTTCAGGTAGGTAGGTCCCTGACCATAAAGGGCTTTAAAAGTCAAAAACAGCACCTTGAAGTGAATCCGGTATGCTATTGGCAGCCAGTGCAATGACTTTAGCACAGGCTGGATGTGCTCCCATATAGGGACACCCATCAGCAGCCTGGCTGCCGCATTTTGCACCAGCTGCAGCTTCCAGAGTTGCACCAAGGGCAGCCCCATGAAGAGAGCATTACAGTAGTCCAGTCTCGAGGTGACCATAGCAGAGGTGAATTTTAGGTTTTTAATCCTACCTACTCATTTCCCTTTTATTTCAGTCCCATAGGCAGATGCTTCACCAAACTGTAAAGAAAGGGTAGAGGTACACTTTCATGGTTTCTGTCTGTGCCTGCCACTTAGGTCTTCAGTCTTGCAGACTGGAAATGTATTGATATCCTTATAGAAGCCTCAGTACGCTTTGGATTCATTCCAGGACTCAGAAAGCCCTATGGCATTTCTTCTTCCATCTTTTGTTTTTTTGTTTTCTTCATTTTTAACTGTCCTTTCTTGCTGAGACTCAAGGCAGATTATATGTTCAATCAGACAGCAAACACATCTAAACAACGTATTAAGAACAGGATTACAGGACTGAAAAATAATGCTCCCCCCCCAAAAAAAAACACCCTAAGTCATGATGCACCATAATACAACAGGCATTGTTGTTTGTGAATTTTGAGAGGGAAAAGAATAGCCAAACCTGCAACAAACTGTGACTAGGGCTCACTCTATCACCACCTTTGTGGGCTTTGAAGCTGGGGAAAGAAGAGCAAACAGCCATGGGATCTCTGGCCATTTAGCCACATGGCTCAGTGCAAGGGCAGGGCCCCACAGTGGCAGGAGGACAAGCCCATCACTAGGGCTCTTGTCAGTTGGGCGGGGACTGGTGAGCGGTCCTGAGGGCTTGGGCTGTGTACTCCTCCACTATAAAGCTCTGCCACCTCTGGGACTTTGTCCCTGTAATTTTACATGGCCTTCTTTCCCGCCCTCTCTGCACTGTGGTTGTTAGGGTCTTGTGTACTGTTTGTTGCTTATGGTTTTATTGTCACAGCTTTAGGCTGGGCATTGGGAATGGATCCTTTTGGTTGGAGAGGCAGTGCTGCATGCCCATGTCCAGCATTATGGGGACCTCCTTAAGGGGTCTTGGGGTGAGGCCAACTCAGCGGTATGCCAAGCTCAGGGTCTGTCATGGGGGCTCACACCCCAGGTGGCAAGAAATCCACATAGCTGCTGGCACCCATGTGGTTCCCATGGGTTTATTAGTCCTTGGGTTTACCCCCAGCAGGCGGGCTGGAGTGTGGGGTTTATTGAGCAGCAGGCAGGTCTCCCAAGGCAGGATCTGTCCCCATGCTGTGCCAATGTTCTTTGCATTGTGGTCAGTTATAGCTGTGGCATTTTCCATTGCAAAAGTAACTTGGGTCTGTTGTGTTAATTTTTTTCCTGCACTTCCTTATATTCCCCTGGGCCCACAAAACAAAATAAGCCCTACTTTTTACATGTCTGAACTCACTTCTCAACTCTAAATGTGATGGCTGGATTTGACTCCAGGATTTGCAGAATTTGGCAAGAACTCCACTGAGTTGCTCAGCTCATTAACAACCAGGAAGCAGTTTGCAGATGCAATGGTTAAGGGAGTCCTTGATTTAGGTAAAACAAATGGCTTGCTGTAATGGTACCCTCTAATATAGTTGAATTATAGCTTACCCTTGAAGTAGCATTTCCCAGTTAGGAAAGATTTCAAAGCTATTCTGGCTCTTGATTCATGGCTTTTTAATTACAATGCAAATGGACATTTGAAAACATCTGGTCCTCGTCATAGGAGGCTTAGAGCATCAGCATGAATGTCAGTGTAAAATGCCATAATGCTTACTACTGTGGAAATCAAAACCATCCAAAAAAAAGTAAACTAGCCTTTTAAAAGCAATGCTAGTTTTGTTGTTGTTGTTCAGTCGCACAGTCAAGTCCGACTCTTTGTGAGCCCATGGACCACATCACGCCAGGCCCTCCTGTCTTCCGTCGTCCTCTGGAGTTTGCTTAATTTCATGTTCTTTGCATCAATAACGCTGTCTAACCATCTCATCCTTTGCTGTCCCCTTCTTTTTTTTTACCTTCAGTCATTCCCAGCATCAGGGTCTTCTCCAGTGAGTGCTCCCTTCTCATTTGGTGGCCAAAGTATTTGAGCTTCAGCTTCAGTATCTGGCCTTCCAGGGAATAGTCATGGTTGATTTCTTTTAGGATTGACTGATTTGATCTCCTTGCAGTCCAAGAGACTATCAAGAGTCTTCTCCAGCACCATAATTCAAAAGATAACAATTCCAGATAAGGGTGATGGGTGTTCCCTCTTCAGGGAGCAAACTTGTGTTACCAAATCACAAGTGAACTACAGTCTGTATTGATGTCCTCAGCCCTGGTGAAGAACAGCATCTTTCAAAGATACTCTGAAGCTATATCAGGGCCAAAACAGCTGTGACTCTGGGAGATCCATGAACACTTCTGAATAGTTTTTTAAATGGCAGTAGCTGCAAGGCTGAGGTTTCTGTTTTTGTTAGGGCTATGGTATGGAAGGAGGAGATTTTGCCTTTCCATTCTGTGGTTTCACTGATCAAAACCAAACCAGCTCTCCCATTCTAAAAGGTTCATCTCCTTCTATTTACTGATCTTTTATTCATCTTCTAGGGCTTATAACAGCATCTAAAGGGCTTGGTTTTAAGTGATAAAACTACAACAGGGAAGGGCACCATGGCCCAAAATTAAGCAGGGAGCTCAGCTGCTATTCCTTAACAGCAAAAAACAGATATAAAGTATACTGATTGTTTTAGCTCTTAGCTGTGCTGTAAGAGGAATCATCTGTGATAGTTCAGCTCACAAGAACACTAGTTAGTGCCGTGGTTTCATCAGCAGCGGTACTCATCTTCATTAGAGGTTTCAGAGGTCTGCTGGTTGCTCACTATACAGCTGAACTGCTTCCAGTGCATCAGCAGTTTGGAGTTATTAATACTCATTGGTGGAGAAAATAAGACGTCATCCTTCCAGCCAGAGTGCATGTTTTGTTTTGTTTAAATAGCCATGCATGTTGAAGGCAACGTAAACTTGTTGCCCAGTGGCAAAACCATAAAAAAGAAGAATCAACCCATAAATGATATCTTTATTTGCCACAATGTGCATGATTGCTGGATCGGAATCTGCCAGCAGTGGGGCTATTACCCAAGATTCCAAGGGGAGTTGATATTTATGCAAAATGGGAGTAATCCAAAGAGATCGAGGGGCTGCCCACTGATAGCAGGATAATAGAAAATAAGCCAACATCTCTATTGCACCAGACGCACAGTCACATAGGTGGGATGTTGTCAAAATGTCCCTTTAGTTCTGCAGTCAAGAAAGTATTTAGCCTGGCAAGCATTGAAGGCATATCTATGACTAGGGGTTGTAAGGAAGCTCATGTATGGAGGGAGGGTTATGGGAGGAGGGATCCCAAATGAAAGAGCGGAGCATACACATCTTGTATGGGTTAGTGTGCTGGCCCGGTCAAGAATGATCACCCTTGACCTAATCAGCTTTATTGCTTCTTGATAATTTATGTTGCTAAGTGTTGTGGGGGAGAGACTGAGCAATTTGTGTCTGTTATCTATATATCTTTCCCATATACTTCTGTAGCTGTCTTCCTAGGGCATTGGGTGCCAAATAGAAAGCCTTCAGCCTCAGTTTGAAGGCAGCGACCCAGGCCCTAGACTCGAAGGAGCGTTGTGTGAATTCTACTCTAAATGTGGTTCCAGCAATGCAGCTTGGGACTCCTGCCACCCAACGTAAGAACAGAAGGATCATATAGTCCAGGAATTCGGAGACTTCACTTATCCAGATGCCAGCCTCAAATAAAAACTGGGGGGTTATTTTAGCATTAAAAGCTGTAATAGCCAACAGTATATAAGAACATAAGAACATAAGAGATGCCAATGTTGGATCAGGCCAAAGGCCCATCCAGTCCAACACTCTGTATCACACAGTGGCCAGAAATACCAGTGCCATCAGGAGGTCCACCAGTGGGGCCAGGACATTAGAAGCCCTCCCACTGTTGACCCCCCCCCAAGCACCAAGATGACAGAGCATCACTTGCCCCAGAGTCCCTATCTATACCTTGTGGCTAATAGCCACTGATGGACCTCTGCTCCATAATAAGATGGACCTCTGCTCCATATACTGGCTGCCTTATGAGTAAAAGAACTTTAGGAGAGCTTTTGAATTGGTTCTAGCAATTTCCATTGCTATACATATTGAAATGTGTTTTATATTAACCACAAAAGAAATGATGGATTTACTTACGCAATCTACTATAGGACTTTCAGATTCATATTTACATTTAAACTGAGGTTTTGGAATTGTAGAAGTCTGTACCTTATTCCCTATATTTTCTTTTTGTTTTATGTATTGTATATATTTTATAGTTTATAAGTTGTATATATTTTATATAAATCTTATGCTTATAGGGGATATTGTATTCTTTTAACTATATATGATGATTTTGTGATGATTATGTGGGGCTGCAGCCAGATGTGCCATTTGGAACAGAGGGGAAGCGCCCCATTACCTCCGGTGGAATTTGACTCACAGTCGTGCAAGCACACCTCCCTTTGTGCTCCAGGCTCAGTCCGTCACTGTATGATCAGACTCCATGTGCAGGCGAGTGGGATTTTTTATGTTTTTTGTTTCCCATGCACATAAACAAGGAATCGAACCCCCGCACGAAGGGTTCCCCATGGAATATGTGGTTATGCTCATACTTCTAAGTGAGGAAAAAATGTCACCGAGTCGGAGTGGAATGAGCAGACTATCCCAATGGCTTGAGTGCATGCTTCAGCGATCAGACAGGGGGAAGTCCATCTGTGACCGGTTGGCAAGCATTAGGACCGGACTTTCTCCAGTGTCTTGTAACTCCACTTCCATGGTGCCAACAACTATAAGACCTTTGCTGTCTGATCATGGCCTTTGGATCTGCCAGGCATTTGCAACGGAGTCAGATCCAAAGGCACGTCTGACTGTGACCGAACTTACTGTCTTGAACCTTGTTTTACCTGCTGCTGTATATTGCTGTATGCTCTTTTAAGTTGTTGACATGTTGTGCTTATAAGCCTATAAGCCTATAAGCTTAAGACCTCTGGTCAAGTGAGCTAACACATAAAGGAAAGGATATTTTTATTGTATTACCATGACCACAAACTTTATTACAATTAATGTAACTCATATTTAGTAATATAGCGGACATACACTAAAAAAGTTACTTCAGCATTCTGTGTAAATTGATCTCTTTTTTAAGTTAATTGTTCTTTCTAATGAAACTGATTAACATAACGGTTAAACCAAGAGAAAGAGAATCTTTTGAACTGTGCTTACCAGTTGTATAATTGTTTTTTTCCCCTCCAGTAAATACTGTTCCACTAGTGTTTGTCATATCAAATGCAATGAGAAAAATTACATAAGTAATTTTGTGGCTTTATTTAGGATGTGAATATTGGTTAATGAATTGTTGTATGGTATAGCAATAATGGATGGCTTTTTCAAATATTTCAGCATAACCTGTTTCACAGTATAGGTATGCAGAGATAGCCAACATGTTTGCGTTCCTGATATATATGAATGAAGAATGTGATAGACAAATAGATAATGCCCAAATTGCATTGCCATGCAGGAGTGATGCGAGTGTTCAGGGAACTGATAAGTGATCACAAAATGAGATTGTAACTAAGGAAGGAGTAATATATTCATTTTGTGCAGGATCTGTGTTTTATGTGGAATGAAAATTTCTGTCAGCATCAATCTAAGTATAAAAATACAGAAATGCAGTGCATGCAGATATACATGAGAGCCAGTTTGGTGTAGTGGTTAAGTGTGCGGACTCTAATCTGGGAGAACCGGGTTTGATTCCCCACTCCTCCACTTGCACCTGCTGATGTGACCTTGGGTCAGTCGCAAGCTCTGGCACAGCTGTCCTTGAAAAAGAGCAGTTTGTGTCAGAGTTCTCTCAGCCCCACCCACCTCACAGGGTGTCTGTTGTGGGGAGGGGAAGAGAAAGGAGTTTGTAAGCCGCTCTGAGACACCTTTGGGTAGTGAAGGGCGGGGTATAAATCCAATCTCTTCTTCTTCTTCTTCATGCCAATGTTATTGCCGCCTTCCTGCAAGCTCTCCTTATCCCCCACTAACCTCTCAGATCAACCCCAGCTCTTTCTCTGTTCTACCACCATAAAATTTCATGTTGCTTCTCAACAATAAGAACCTTCCCTCTCAGATTTGTCACTATTAAACTTCAGAATACAGGTGCAGCATTTTGCTTGTGAGAAAAGTCCCCTGCAAATAATAGCCAAGGACATACAGAAGAGACCACTGAGCTTTTAACATAGGACAACATAAAGAACATAGGATGAGGGTCATCAGAAGTGTATAACTCCCACTAGAATTGAACAAATTAATCCATAAATTCTTTCAGTTGTGTTGCTAATGTCCCATCTTTCTTCCTAATAGCTAGTATTGTACCCTTAGTTCTTCATTTATTTATTCCTGCCACTAAAAAAAAATCCATTTTGGGCACTACAATCAAAATATTTTTGCTTCAGGAATAACATATATCTATGTATCTTGTCTAAATCCAATTCTTTGTTTAACTTCTCCTCACAATCTAAGATTAATTTCACTAGGGTTAGAATCCTTTTGTTTCTTATGAAATGAGGATTCGCTTATGAAAAGCCCCCAAATTAAGGCTTTAGTAGCCCCCATTAATCACTACTGAGGTCTCTTCAACAGAGTAAATCATTGATATATTTTTTGTTATTTAATGAATTATTATCTAAACTAAGCATAAGGCCCATTGTGGAAATAAATACAACGAGCTCTAGAAAGAGGGTCTGGGCAGGTGCTGTGGCCTTTGGCTCTCAGCATTAATTTGCTGTGGTAACCTCAGCAGGGTATAATGACACATAGTCCATTGTTTTCTCCAGGAGAACTGATCTCTGCCATCTGAAGAGCAGTTATAATTCTGAGTGATCTCTAGCCCTCACCTGGGGATTGGCAACAATTGTTTCCCAGGAGGAAATTGCTGGTTTGGAGGGTAGAGGTCTATGGCATTGTACCTGTCTGAGGTCCTACCCCTCCTCAAACTCCACCCTATCCAGGCTCCATCCCTCAAATCTGCAAGAATTTCCCAACCTGGAGTTGGCAATCCTATCTCCTTCCCAGCCAACCATCAATGTACATTATCTGACCCTCTGACTTCAGCTTTCCATCTCCTCCCCCCTCCCTGCAACCTCTACCTAGGAAAACTATGTCTTTCTCCACAGTCAAGACCAAAGCAGCTCACATCATTCTCCTCTCCCCCTTTCGCGCTGCACAACAACCCCCGTGAGGTAGGTTAGGCTGAAAGTCTGTGAGTGGTCTGAAATCACCCAGTGAGCTTCCACAGCAAGAACCTAGGTCTGGCAGACCCTGCTCTGAAGCACTAACTGCTACATCACACTGGATGTCACGGGGGGGGGGGCACTTCAGCAGGGTATAATGACACAAAGTCCACCATTTTCTACAGGGGAACTGATCTCTGCCATCTGGAGAGCAGTTGTAAATCTGAGTGATTTCCAGCCATCACCTGGAGATTGGCAGCAATTGTTCCCAAGAAGGAAATGACTGGTTTGGAGGGTGGACCCAATGGCATTCTATTCAGTTGAGGCATCTCCCCTCCCCAAACTCTGGCTTCCATAGACTCCACCACAAAATATCCAGAGATTTCCCAACCTGGAGCTGGCGACCCTAGTCAGGACTGGCCCCAATGAGTTCCTCACAAAGGCCAAAGTAGGCTTGGAAAGAGCCTCCTGCTTCTGCCTTTTTACTGACAGAACCAAGCTTGGTTGCCTAGCAGCAGCCACTGAGAGAAAAGTTAGCCCCACAGCAGGAGGAGAAAAGAATGGTTTGACGGCCGATGGTCCACCTCAGTAGTCAGCCAGCCACAGAGGAGCCAAGCAAGAGAAGTGTCTTTGTCAGGAGAGACAGCAATTTTGGCAGTTTATTCTATCATGGAAGAGTGTCCAGGCTGGCACTGGGTGAAGGAGAGGAGCAGACCCGACACCCAGCCAATGGCATGCAAGTACTCTTGAGTGGCAGTTAATGGTCCAATGGCTGATGGAGTGCACATCACAGCCAATGGGAGAGCCGAAAAGTGCCAATACGCTGGCAGTTCCTTTCCCATGTTTTATTTATTCCAATTTCTAAAGAGACCAAAGTGTGATCATAATACTGAGTAATATCAATTTGGATAAATTTAACTGTCTTAATTAAACTTCTTGTAATAAGCAACAGTCTTCTAAATATTTGATGTCAATAGATTTAAAAAGGCATAACTCAGCTTAGAATTGCACTATAACAGTGCAACCCTAAGAACTTATTCAATGTCCCACTGAATACACCAGAGCAGGATTCTGAGTAGACTTTGTTTGGATTTCTCGCTAAGGCTTAAAAAGGTTAAATGGATTTGCAAAGAGAGAGAGAGGAGACTGGGGTAGTGTGGTGAAGGGAGAATGATTAGTGAAATAATAAGTATATTGGATGGTGCAGTGAGTTGAAAGTGGCAGAGGTATGGTTGGACTGAGCCTCTGACTACACATATGGCAGAATGAGGATGAAAATGAGGATAAGGCGTGGGTTGTGTCACTGCAGACGATAGTAAGGTCAGGAGAATCCTATGTTCTTAATGGTTATTGATGCTTTCTTAGGTAAGTTAGATATACTTAAATTATCTAAAGATGATGATAAACTGGATGTAAATATAACATCAAAGAAAGTCCTTATTGCAATTAAGAAACTTAAAAATAATAAGGCCCCAGGGTTAGATCATTAACTCTAGAGTTGCACAAATTGCTATAGAGTTCTATAAACTGTAGGAGATCACTTCAGCCTTTCAGAACATTCAACAGGTGATCTCAAAGTAGCTGTTTTATTGCAAAGTAACTTCAGGAACAGACTTGAAAGGCAAATTGCTGAGTTGCAAGTTATTACAACACTCAGAGCAATGGAATCCCCAGGACCTGACAGGGATACTATAGCTATGGTGGGGCTTTTTGGGGCTCCACTCCCTTTCTTAAAGGTACAGCCTCACAAGAGTTTCTCCTGTAAATGCTTTTTTCAATAATTTAAAAACCTTTTTAGAGGTTTGTGCTCCTTTAAGCAGAGTGGAGTGCTGTAGTTGACTAATTCCTGTACAGACAAGGGTTGGTCTTAAAGGTGCCACTGGATTCAAACTTTGTTCTGCTGAAGTCTAAGGTTCAATAAATTGTGTTACTGAGGCTCATGGCTTCCTAAAACAGCCTGTATTATTTCATTTCAAATAAGAAATGTCTAAACCCTTCATGCAATGCTAGGTCTTTGCAGCATTTTGTTGTTGTTGTTGTTGTTTGTAATCCACCAGAAGAATAAATGGAGTCGCAAAATACTAAGGTTCATTGGGGCAAACAGAATACCCATACCCGTTGTACAATATTCAGTCTAGCCCTATAGCAGCCACATTTCACTCTGGCCAGCAGTGATTTAGAAAGATAATACCTCACAGACAGCCAAAGGGAGTTCTCTGCTGGGCCATCTATGTAATGCAGTAAACTGTCTACAGTGTCAAGGTCACTGAGATTTTCTTCTATCACCTGGTTTTCCAAGGTTTATTCTGTGAGAGAAGGATTTCTGAAAAGGGTCTGTAAAGGACATTGTAAAGAGTTTTTTGCTCCCTTGGTTTATGTTTAAATAAGCAGAATGAATGTACAACGTAAAACCAATATCATAGAATCATAAAATCATAGAACCATAGAGTTGGAAGGGGCCACACAGACCATCTAGTCCAACCCCCTGCCCAATGCAGGATTCTATGATTCTATGAATGTACAAAGTAAAACCAATATCATTTATCACAATCGACATAAGAACATTAATACCAATATCAGATAGACTTTCAGATAGTTTTTTATTTCCTAGGGTTTATAATGTCTTGGAGAGCAATGAGGGTCTGCAGTGAGAACAAATTTCCCACTCCTTTGATGGGCCTTGAGCTATCAGTGATGTCTGCAATGAGTTAAAGTAATTTTTTTAAATGTTCCATAAAGTGTCACTCAGAGAATTGTACCTTCACAGGTTGTTTGATATATATTACCATCTTAAATGTAATATACTCATGACAACTCACCTACTTTGCTTATTCCTAATTTCTAAACCAGTACATGCAAGGGAGCCACTGGGTGTCGGTGCTTCTGCCTCAGGTTATCTGCTTAACGTGAGAGTTGTGGGAAGAGCAACTTCACAAAAACTATTGCACAATTTGGCTACTTATGATCCATCTAAATTTCCATATAACTGAGAGATTACTGGGTTCTCTCCTCCTCCCCTTTAAATATTTTTCTTGGATTGGATAAATATCTGTCTTGGATTGGTATTTGAATATTCCACTAAATCAGAACTAAATTCAATTGAACAAAAGTGTCATTCTTGGCACACTTATTTGGAAGTCCATTGAACAGAATGAGTGTTTGGGGAAACTCTGTATAGCATTTAGCACAATATATTTATAGCTATCTGCTCTCTTGATAGGGTTGCCAATTCTGGGCTGGGAAGTTCCAGGAGATTTGGGGGGTGGAGGGTGGGGAGGGCAGGGACCTCAACATGATTTAATGCCATAGAACCCAGCCTACAAAGCGGCCATTTTTTCCAGGGGATCTGATCTCTGGAGATCAGTTGTAACTCCAGGAAATCTCCAGGTGCCACCTGGAGGTTTTCAACCCTAGTTCTCTATCAGCCAGCTGCTAAGCCACAAACACTAGTTGTAATTAAAAGATCTTTAAAACCCTTGAAAATATAGTAGTTTGATTGTACTATATGGAAATCTGATCTACTGCAATCATACCCTCAATTTTAGATATAGGGTCAAATGTTGTCTTTAATGTGCAGCTTTGTGTGTGTGTTAAGTGCTGTCAGCTTGCTTCCAACTTATGGCGACCCATAAGATTAATGCACTTTTAGATAAAGTGACTGGAAAGGGTAGTCCCTGAGGGAAGGTTTAACATTTTAATTGCAATATAAATATGTCACTACCTTTTTAATTTATGTAATACATGGGAGCTTACATAAAGTTGAAGAACTTGTGATCATAATGCATTGCACCCATTGGTGGAGCCGGACTGCTGGAACATAACAGCTAAAGCTAAAATGTGCACTGCTAGGGATACGTTAGTGCTTGCATGAGAAAACTGATCAGGTCGCACGTATTGGAGGCCAAAAGGTAATTTGCACAATTGGTTGAATGTAATTAGGCTAATTAGCATATTGTTTTCATGTATGTGGCAGAGGTCAGTTTACAGTTAGTGGATATGTTGCACTGGCTGTGCACAACTGTTTTTGTGGTGATGGTGACTTCCCAACCTTTACTGTGGTACTAAAACATTAACACCAACAAGATATTACAGCAAAATTCAACCTATAAGGGAAGGTTTCTCATCTTCTAATAGCCTGGGTAGGTGGGTATAGCAGTCTTTCTTACCATGTACACAAACCACTTACTACTATTGAATTTTTGGCTTGTATTGGTCCTCTGTACATAGCCTGCTTTTTCAAACTCAGTCTCCAACCATGCTAATATAATGACTGCTACATCTTTCCCCCCTCCAATTGGTTTCTGCTTTCTAAGTGCATTGCAATGTCTGATTAATACAGGAGTACATTTTGTGTTTCTAGAATTTTCAGCCCCTGCTGTTTCCCCGCTGTCTGTACTTCAGACAGGAACCAGTGTTACCTGAGAACTTTGTATTTTTTCCACAATTCCTCCCTCCCACAGGGCACACTGGTTCCTGTCTGAACTGCTGACAGCAGGGAACCAGCGGGGGCTGAAAATTCTAGAAATACAAAATGTACTCCTGCACTTCCAGTTGAATGTAAAGCACTGAATCCGAAACATGAGAAGTTCCATGTGGACAATTCCGTTGTTGGTAACAGCTATAGAAAGCCTGGTTAGATAGCCTAGCTTTGGTTATATCAGTACTACTAGAGTTTGTATATTGTTCCAACTGATGACCTTGAAAAACAGTTTATTATTAGTGCCATCCTAAACAGAGTTATTCCATTCTAAACCCATTGATTTAAACCAGCTTAAACTGGAGTAACTGCATCAAATTGTACTGTATATCACGCAGCATGAACCCTCAACTTTATAAGTCTGTATGACAATGAAACATGTAAATTGCCTTGATTTTAAAACAAATTTTCCATCAACTATGATTAGGGTTGGTTCAGGTGGGTAACTGTATTGGTCTGAAGCAGCAGAACAAAGTTTGAATCCAGTGGCTCCTTTAAGGCCAACAAAGTTTTATTTGAAATATAAGCTTTTGTGTGCACACGCCTCCACGCTTGAGAGGAGACTGATGGAGTGTAATGGCAGGGTCTCAGTTAATTACTCTCAGCTTTCCACAGTTAAGAAGGGTACATCTGCCCATCATTCTCCAGTTTTGATGTGTTCATTTCTTTCACTGTTTTCCTCTGAAAAACCAAACAAATGGTAACCATATAAACTAAGCTTGTTATTCCCTTTTGGTCCTTAAACCTGGCCCTTAAACATCTTCATTATGTTGCATGCTAATTTGCTGCTTACCCTCTGCCTATATGTATGGACTGGTAACTTCTGTTTCAATGTATCTGAAAAAGTGTGCATGCACCTAAAAGCTCATACCTTGAATAAAACTTTGTTGGTCTTAAAGGTGCCACTGAACTTGAACTTAGGGTTGTCAACTTTGGGTTGAGAAATTCCTGGAGATTTTTTTGGGGGGAGAGAGACGGGATGTGATGCCATGAAGTCCACCCTCTGAAGTTGCATTTTCTCCAGGGGGACTGATCTCTGCAGTCTGGAGATCAGTTCTAATTCTGGGAGATATCCAGCCCTCACCTGGAGGTTGGCAACTAAAGCATTGATGAACAGCATCCCTTTCTAATAACTATTTGGAGATATCTGTTGCAGCTCTTAATGCAGATATGTATTTTAACTTGCTTATTGATTTATGATATAACCTGCATTTGCTGTCTCTGAATGGGCATTGCCATTTCCACAACTTTTGGTCCTGGGGGATTTCCACGTCCATGCAGACTCAGCACTGATTGGGCTTGGACTCAGAGGTCATTTCGGGGGGGGACATGGGGGATCACAGTTCCCCCGGGTGAGGTGCGAGGGGGCGGAGCACACAATGAAGCCCCGCCCCCTGCTTCCGGCCGCCCCGCTTCCAGCCCTCATTCAGCCAGGAGGAGGCAGGAGAAGAGGGAAAGTAAGTTGCTTCCTCCCCGCCTCTCCCCACCCCTGCCTGCCTGGGGCCAGGGAGGGCCTTGGCGGGGCTTCCTCGAACTCCCGCCGGCCTTGCCGGTCCACCGCCGGGCCCTCTTTTTCTACGAAATGACCCCTGCTTGGACTTAATGGCTTCCATGGCACCCCTGGGACTCTCCCAGGTTGTGTCAGGCCCCACATATGAAGCAGGCCACACCCTGGATTTGATTTTCTGCACAGGTATAGATTTGAATAGTCCAGTTAAATGTGAACCAGTGCCATGGTCCGTTCATTTCCTCCTGAGTGCTGATTTGATGTTCTCAACTCACCTCCACGAGGACAGAGAGCAAATTTTTGCTTGCCTCCAAAGACTTATGGATTCCAGAATGCTCTCGGGGTTTCTGAGGACCTGTTGGCAGTTCTCTCGGTGATCTAACTGAGGCTTGGAATATGCGTCTTAGCTTGGCCATCAACTGAATTGCTCCCCAATGACCTCTGCATTCTCAGTCTTCCTTGGCTCCTTGGTTTACTGAGAAACTCAGGGAATTAACAAAGGCATTAAGACAGCTAGAGCAATCTTAGTGGCAAACTCATGATGAGGCCTCAAGAACGTGTTATAGAACCCAGTTAAAAGCCTATGAAGTGGCAGTAAAGACAACTAAGAATCTTCTCCATTGGGAGAGTACTAAAATAATAGACAGTTGGTTATGAGCTGTGACTTGTTTGCAATTTTTTTTGGGGGGGGTTGGGGGCAGTTACAGATAAAATCTTAAAGCTCCACTAGGACCTCCAATACACATAATGCACTAACAGTCCCATTGCCAATATCTGGTCCTTTTTTGGACTACTCCCACTTGCTCTCATTGTCGGATGTGAACAGGGTTCTGAGGCCTGTAAAAGCAACAACCTGCCTCTTGGATCATGCCTGGTGAAATCATGCCTGGTGAATCCTATCATGCCTGGTGAAATCTTGCCACAGTAGGAGGCCCCCTGAGAAAGACTATTAATTTCTGTATCTCAGGGTAGCTTCCCCAGCTCCTTAAAGGAAGCTCATATTAGAGTTCTTTTAAAGAAATCTTCCTTAGAAAAAGAGGAGCTAGGCAATTCCCAGTATCAAATTTACCATTTCTGGAGAAGGTGATTGAGAGAGCAATTGCTGAGCAGCTCCAGGACTTCTTGGATGAGACATCTGTAGTCAATCAATTCCAATCCAGAAGTTTGGTACCAAGACTGCTGGGGAGGGCTGGGCTGATGGGGGGGGGGTTGTGGCTGCCTACTCTGGATGCTGTCCAACTTATTCCAGTGGACTCGTGCAAAGGTTGGGGATCTGGCTGGATGCCTGGATAACTTGAACAAGCAGATGTCCATGGTAGTGAAACAGGCTTTTTTTCTATCTCCACCAGGCCCCTCAGTTGTCCCCCTACTCCCCCTCACCACAGTTATTTATGTGACAGTCATCTCCAGACCATATTACTGCAGTTCACCCTACACAGGGCTGCCCTTAATGGCACTTTGAAAGGTGCTTTGGAAACGTGAAGGCATTTTGGAAACTTCAGATTGTTCAGAATGCAGCTGCTAGTCTGTTGACCAATACACTGTGTCTTGCACACATCCAGACAATTTTGCAGCAACTGCACAGGCTTCCAATTGGTTTCTCTGGTATTAACCTTTAAATTCCTAAATGGTCTGGAACTGTCATAACTTAAAGGACCACCTCTACTGTGATGACCCCCTGCAGTATCTTTGTTCAGCCTCACGTGGGCTTTTGGTGGTGCCTGGCCTTCAGTTTGCCGGTTTGAGTGCAACAAGGACAAGCTCCTTTTCCATCATGGCCCCGACCTGGTGGAATGCTCTATCTGAGGAGACTCATACCCTGCAAGACTCGTCTGCATTCCACAAGATATGTAAGACATACTTATTCCACCGGGCATTTCACTAATGTAATTCTGGTGGACTCTACCAACAACACTGGATTTTTATGTCAAAAAAATTGATTGAAATTATGGTTTTATTATTGTTACTGTAATTGTAGTGTTATGTTGTTATCCACCCCAGGATACAAATCTAATAAAATAAGGAAAAAAAAAACTAGGCACAAATTAGAGGCTTGTAGAAGGCCAGTTTGGAAAATACACCAGTCCCAAGTGAGGTGACAACTAGAGATTATCTTTCTGCCCACCCAGATTGGTGTAGTGGTTAAGAGCAGCAGACTGTAATCTGGAGAACCGGGTTTGATTCCCCACTCCTCCACATGCAGGCAGCTGGGTGACCTTGGGTCAGTCACAGTTCTCTCAGAGCTGTTCTCTCAAGAGCAGTTCTATCAGAGCTCTCTCAGCCCCACCTACCTCAAAGGGTGTCTGTTGTAAGGAGAGGAAGGGAAGGAGACTGTAAGCCACTGAGACTCCAAGTGAAGGGCGGGGTATAAATCCAACTCTTCTTCTTCATCTTCAGAGTGCTAGCCTTGCTTCTGCAGTGGTATAACATCCGGCATGGCCAAATTCACCAAGTGTAGGCTCTGTATATTCAGCTGAAACATGAAATAGGGCCTTCATCCATATGAATGAAACGTTTTCTAGATGTGTCGAGTTTGGTCTGATCACCACATTATGCAACTGCATAGATGATTCCTGGCATCAAAGCGATAGTTGCCAACTCTGGTTTGGGAAATTCCTGGACATTTGAGGGTGGAGCCTGAGGAGGGTGGGGTTTGTAGGAGCAAGGGATCAGCAGGTATGATGCCATAAAGTCTATCCTCCAAAGCAGCCATTTCCTCCAGGGGAACTGATCTTTGTCATCTGGAGATCACTTTTAATTACAGCAAATATCTAGGCCCTACTTGGAGGTTAGCAATGGCAACCTCGGAGCTGAAAGTGGTACACTCACCATCCCCCTCCCCCGTTTTCACTTAGCACAGAACCCGTGCATCTTCCAACCCAGCTAGCAAGGATATAAATGCAAAAAAAATATATATATCTTGGTGCAAGGAAATTAGCATTCTGAATGTTCACCATGAAATCTGAAATGCACCTAGCACACAGATAACATGCTGTAAATGACCAATTAGCAAAAGAGAAACCTTGAGCTTCCAAATGGTAGAACTGGTTATCTGAAGTGACATCGGACATAGCATCCCTGGATAAACAAGAGAACTGAATTCTTGTTGCTTGAAATTTTTCTGTCAGAATCTTTGAATACCTGTTTGTTTTATTTCTCCGTGTGCATAGCTCATGAACTAGGAAGAATAGTATAGCTTAGAGACAATAAGCTAATTTTAATAACAATGAACTACATGCCTGTCTTGACCCCAGGCTTTTATGGGCACTTGGGGCCTTGTTCCTTTTATTTCATGAAATGTAAAGATTCATTTACACCACATTAAATACAACAATTTGGAACATTAAGAGCATTCTCTTCCAGAAGCTCATTATTCACAAACTTGTCTTCCTATAGTAACACAAGTTAGAGCTAAAGTATAATAAGGCTTTTTGCCTTCCAGGAAACAGTTATGAGTTCAACATAATCTTATACTGAAATTTCTTTTCTTTTTTTAACTATTACATATATGGTAGATTTTTTTTAAAAAAGCCTGCCAACTCTGCAACCCCCTCCCCTTCAGTGGCCCAAGGAGCAAGTCACCTGCTGCTCTAAAGACAGATGATGGCAGGGCTTAACTTTAACTTGAAATGTATTCTGCAAGCCCCCCTGTGCTTCTGTCATGCGGGCTGGCTTGGCTTGGAAAATGCATTTGTCTCTTTAAATCCCTTCTCCAAGCCAAGTGGGGGCAAGGAGTGTTTTGAGAATGCATTTAAAGTTAAATGTGTTCCCCAAGCCCCTCCACCCTGCTGCCACGTGGGCCAGCTTGGCTTGGAGAGGGGATTTAAAGAGACAAATGCCTTCTCCAAGCCAAGCTGGCCCACATGGTGGTGGGGGAAGGCTTGGAGAATGCATTTAATTTTAATGCTAACCTGCCCACCAGCACTCTGAGCCTGGGTCTGCTCCCCCCCACCCCACCCAGACCCGGCTCCACTATCCCCCAGCCCAGACCTCTATCCTCCCAGCAAGGGGACCATGCAGGAGGCTCTCAGAGGAGCCCCAGATCGTGTGCCATTTAAAGGCACTGGAGGGGAATGGGAAGCATGACCTGGGCCCTTCCAGACCTCCCTCCCTCCCAGAGAGCCCCCCCCTGCAGCCTCCCTAAGGTTAAGGCAGCAGGGAGGCCCTCACCAGGGTGACTTACTTCCTGTTGCTGTGGACAGCAGCAGCAGTGGCGGCTCCTGAGTCTTAGCTCGCACCACCTGGCTGGCAGAGGGCTCTTCCATACTGACGAAGGAAAGAAGGCTGGTGGGTGCAAACGCGCCCCCCCCCCTTTATGGGTGACTGGTGAGTAGGTGGGCAGAGCTGCCCAGGGCTTGTTTTCCATCATTATTGGTCTACAGGACATGCAGCTTTTACCCCAGAACTGAATAGTGGTGATTTTGATTTTGAACTTAACCTTCAGCTATCATCCTATGACTAATGGTCACTGTGGATAATGATCCCATACAATTATGCTGTATCCCCCAGTTTCAGATCTCTGTATTATTTTATTTATTTTATTTGTTTGTTTCAATTTATATTCTGCCCTCCCCACAAGAGGGCTCAGGTCAGATCACAACAAATCAAGGCAAAGATCAGTTGTAATTCTTGGAGATCTCCAGGCACAACCTGAAGGTTGACAACACTGTGTTACAGTTACCAGTACAATTGCATTGCAATACATGTATGCAGGAAATTGTGAAATTATAGGAAGTTAATGAATGTAGTTTCCAAGAATCCTATTTCTCTTCTGTACTATTTCTGTCAAGAAGCGTTTATTGTTTCATTCTGGGAGGCAGACACTTACAGCTTTGAGAATTCAAGTTGGAGCATCAGTTAAATCAAATGTCAACAAAAAAAAGATCTGTTATGTTTTTTTTTGGGGGGGTGTCTTTCTCATACTTGCTATTTTACTTAAATAAAATGTTTGATTCAGCAAAGCCTGACAATGAAAACAAACTCCAAATGATCTCAGTGGAATGCTTCCAAGGAAAAGATGTAAGAAACCTTATTGGAACAAAAGGGAAATACTTGTTTTATCTAGAGGCTATTCAAGTATTTATGAGGATGCAGAGGTGATTGGGGCCTTTTGGTCAATATCTGCAAGGACTGTGAGAAGAGGTGGAGATTCTTGAAAGGGAAGCCAGGTAGGAATACAGGAGCATGTTAATGAATGTATTGACATCAATCATATTTTAACTTTGGCCAAAAATCCAGGGCATTCAGGCAGGCAGCCAGTATTTCAGTGGGGACACAGCAGGCTACTATAGCAAAGCAATAGGCTAATGTGAAACATCTAGGCCATAACATAATTTGTGTTTGCAAATTTATGGTTGTTGTTGTTGGTAGGAAGTGCAGGGCCAGCAAGAGGTGGGTGGGGTAATAACATTCAGGGGGCCCAAGTCAGCTGGAGGGCCTCTGAAGCCAGTGTCATGCTGCATCCTGAGAAATGCCTTTCCCATTATTTTCCTTTTAATGAAGTTCTGGCTCCATCCACTAAGGCACAGGGAAGTCTGAACACAATAAAAGGCACTCTGGATATTGGCTAGACTTGTCTTTTTGCAAGACTGAAGCAATATTGTTGAACAGATCATGCTAAACCCATCAACCAACCCAGCATTGGAGCAAGATGAGCCAGCACGGCTGATAGCTGTTACAGTAATTGCGAACCTGCAGCCTACTAACAAGCCTTCACCAGTGTATCCTTTCCCTCTTCCTTTCCTTGCCCCCAGATCCACAATTTTGCCTGCCCAGCCACATCTTGCAAAGCAATAGTTAGTGTGTTGCAGCACTCTTTTTTCCTTAATTTATCTTCATTTTTCCATTCTTTTCTCATTCATTTCTCTCCCCCCCACACACCTAATTTTTCCATGCCCCCCCATTTATTTTCACCTCTTGGTCTTAATTCCTTCTCATTCCTGTTCTTCTTGGTAACAGAATTTACTTAATAGCAGTATAGTAGCAAACCTTTGTTAATATTATGAACAGAAGGGGGGTTAATATTTCACCATGATCTAACAAAGTAATAAAAGAATGCTTCCCTCCTCCTTTACACTCATGGTAATGGAACATTAATCTGTTTTAGTGGTTATACTTCTGGATTATCATTATTATTGTGTTGGTAGAATATCTAATAACCCTTTGTAAAGGTTATTTTGCTATATTAAAAACGATGTGATCTTTTTAATGTCATTAAAATTAGATTCTAACAAATGTCATACTGAGTCTTTTTCCCCAATGAAGACCCAAAGCTGCATTGTTTTCCTGTCCTCCATTTTATCCTCACAACAATCCTGTGAGGTAGGTCTGGCTAATAGCGTGTCATGCAGCAACTTTCTAAGGCGAATCAGGGATCTTAGTATTAGAGCCACATGACAGGTTGCTTAAAAGCTCTCTTCTTACATGTTGCCTATTGTGAAGATAACCTGGTTCAGTGTGCTCCCATCCCCTTCATGCAATTTCATCATCATTCTGGGGTTGTTGGCCAGTTTTCAAACATGTAGCATTATTTTCTGATGAGTTATGCCTGCCACAAAAAGAGACCCTTAGTTTCCATTGCAAATAGCATGGGGGAGGGTCTCACCTGGGCCAGGATATCCCCATGCCTTTAGTTTCGGTCCTGGAACTCCCACAGTCATCCTGAACCTGGTGGCCAATTTTGAGTCTATTAGCTTTATTCTCTGATGAGTTATGCCTGTTATATAAAGACTGATGGACAGACAGGCCTATTATTTTTATTATAACATTTGTTTTGTTCTGTTATGATATTCAGTTTGGATCAAGGTCATACGAGGGGGCCCAAGTAGAATATTTGTCTGGAAGTCCATAGTGGCTCTTGACAGCCCCAGAAGCATGTCGTCAAGTCACAGCCGACTTATGGCAACCCGTCATGGAGTTTTCAAGGCAAAGGATGTTCAGAGTTGGTTTGCCATTGCCAACCCCTGTGTACCCTGGGCTTCCTTGGTCACCTCCTATCCAAGAACTAACCAGGGCCAACCCCACTTCTCTTCCAGTTTGGTGTAGTGGTTAAGTGTGCGGACTCTAAACTGGGAGAGCCGGGTTTGATTCCCCACTCCTCCACTAGTACCTGCTGGATGACCTTGGGCAAGCCATAGTTCTGGCACAGCTGTTCTTGAAAAAGAGCAGTTTCTGTCAGAGCTCCCTCAGCCCCACCTACCTCACAGGGTGTCTGTTGTGGGGAGGGGAGGGGAAGGGAAAGGAGTTTGTAAGCCACTGAGACTCTCTTGGCTAGTGAAGGGTGGGGTATAAATCCAATCTGTTCTTTTCTCTTCTCTTCTTCTTCCAAGATTTGATGTAGGGTTGCCAAGTCAGAAGCAGCGCTGGAGCGGGGGACTTCAGCGTCTCAACCCCATCACCCAGAAGTGACGCAACCATGCCGGGCACGCTGGGGGCGGGGCCACGACCATCCGAGGGGAAACCATAGAGTTTTCCCTCAGATGACTGTGGCCCCGCCCCCAGCGTGCCCGGCGTGCCCGCGTCACTTCCGGGTGACGTGCACGTCGCGTGCTTTGGGGGTGGGGTTCCCCCCGGGACCCGATCCGCCGGCAGCGGGGAACAGGCCTCTGGGGCGGGGGTTTCCCCGCCCCCCGGGGGGACTTGGCAAGCCTAATTTGATGAGATCAGGCTACCCTAGTATTCTCTGGTAAATCTATAATAAATATGATCCCCCAGAACAGCCAAACCATGTTAGATATTCTTATTTCAAGAAACCTATACAATTTCAAGGTACCACAGTGATAAGAAGCCTAACATCAGAAGGCTGACTTTCAAATAGGACTTGCTAATGCCAAGTTGCTTTCTCAGCATTCTCTGGTCTGACTGCAGGCAGAGAGGGGGAGATTAGTGATGACACGTAAAGTGCACTGCTGTAGAGGAAAAATTGTAATTTCGGAAGCATGTCTCAGGGGATAATATTTGAAAGCCAAAGTGACCCTTGCATAAAGCTTGATACAAGAAAATAGAAAACAAATTATATTTGGCAATGAATTCTCTGGAGATCCTTCCTATGGTAAGTCCCTGTCTTGAAGCTTCAGTCAACTGAAAACTTGTATCTAGAGTTTGGATTATTTTGAATCATTTCCTGAGCGGACATGGGTGGCTCTGCCCATCACTATGTGGATTTAATATGAAATCTTTTACTACATGTTTATTAGCCTCTTGTATAAAAAACATTTTAGACCACCTGAGCCATCTGGATGGATAAGGGATGAAGCAGAAATGAGCCAACAATGTGTTGCTCCCTCTTGGGTAAAAAAAATGTTTTTTCAAGTGGCTTGTGAACATTAGGCATGACAGGCTAAATGCAAAATCATGGGAGCTATCATTTTTGCATTACTCTACTCTTTGGAAATATCGGGCTGTATTCAGGTCTCCAATTTAACTGCAATTATATGAAGATGTGCAGGGACCCACCTCCTGCCAGCCTGCTGGCTTTTCTGTCTTCCCCCCTCCCCTCCTTGCACAGAGCAGAAAGCA
>NW_015161426.1:484443-496105 GCF_001447785.1 Gekko japonicus
ATGCAGCTGTGCAGCTTAACCAGAGTTAATTTTCCTTCCAGGATCATAAGCCGGGATTTTGCCTTGATTAACATCTTAGCTAATGAGGGGGAAAATGAATCCATGTTGAGGTGTGTGCCTTCATTTGTACATCAGAGGTAACTAGAGTTAGTCTTAAACCACCATTCACTCACCATGCTGTGTGCAAGAAGGGTTGTGGGGAGGGAGGAGGCAGTTATATGCAATCATATGTGTAAACTCGGCACAAGCAGGATTTGATCATATTTTAAGTACTGGACATCTAAAGGCAGTTATCTTTATGTCCTATGGGACAGCATCCTGACATTATTATTATGTGTTCATTGTAACCTGTGAACAGAGCTATAGCAACCTAATTTACTGGGCTTTTGTGCATCTTGCTGAAATGAGACCCCTTCAAATATAATATATTTTATTTATTTTATTTCTTAAATTTATATCCCGCCCTCTGTTGTTTTTGATGATGATGATGATGATGATGAAGAAGAAGAAGAAGATTGCCATCTTCAAGCAGAACCCATGTTTATGAAAGGATTGCTATAATTCCCTTTTGCTAAATGAGGAATCTTGCTCCAGAGAAAGGAGAATCAGTGAAGCTTACTCCAGAGGGAAACTAGTTACTTAGTCAAGCCTTAGTCTTCTTCAAATTCAGTGTAATCTGAAGTGTCCATAGATATTTAGATGGCAGGGTACTTGGGCCACATTGCCTTTTTACAGCAGGCAAGCAGTAAGATTCATAATTGATGTCTAAATGTTCCATTGATTTAAGGGGCTTTGTCTAGTTATCAGCACTCAGAATCAAGCGAGAGCTTCTGGTAAGCCTTTTTTTTTCTAGTGGCAGCTGTCTAGCTAACTGCATCTGTTCCTTTTTTTCTCCATTTTAATTTGATTAACTGATGTATATTAATGAGGCATTAAGCAACTTGTACTCATGTTACCAGCCAGGCAGTGGCACAGTTTTCTGGTGCCTGTACAAGTGCACCAAGCAAGGATAAACACAGTTGTATTCATCATTCAGATTAACCATTGCTCCAACTGCACTGGTAGAAAAGATGTGTCTGAAATGGGTTGAAAAGAAAGGGCTGTTTAATTAGCTTCAGTTTCAAATCATACTCGGGCACCACAGACCTGGCCGACCAGAGTGATGAAGGCTAATGAATGCATCTGCATGATTAAAACATCTGTCTCTGTCCTAAAGGGTCAATTCAGAGGCTAGATTGGCATAATGATTGCCAAGGAAAGCCAAATTAACCAAACTTAATGTTCTTCTAATCATTAGCCCATTGAGTTGACAATGATGGGTAGCAAACATGCACCAGTGAACAGTAATGAAGCTGCTCCTGGATCAGCTTAGCATAGTGTGTGTTTTTTCCTCCCCCAGGCTAATTAGGTAGACAAAAATGTTAATTTAATCAGAGGAGCATGTATTCATTAAAGAAGGTGCATAAGAGAACTGATTGCTGAAGTAGAAAATTAGCTCAGTCAAGAGGCAAAATATAGTCACTGACTAGCTTGGCCAGATTTTCAAGATCACATGTTTGTGGAATAGATTTCTGTCCTACCACCACCAACATTCATATGCATTCACGGAGTGAGAACACTCTCTCAAATAAGGCTGTGAAGCATATCATAGATAGTATGCTTATGTCTGTTACTAGCTCATCTGAAATGGTTGTCTGGTATATCTTATTTGTTCTTTTTTCCCCCGTACCCATGAAGTGGAAAAGTCAGGAACAAACGGGTTCTGTTGTGTTGCAGAAACCACAGTGAAATGTAATTGTTCAGATTTGTTTGTCTCCTTATATGGGGCTACATGACTCTTAACTGCAAACAAAAGTCTGCCATTGATGGTTGTGTTGGCTGAGATCTAGAGGAGCTTGTACACCTGTATTTTCTAAGAGTTTCTAAGTGCAAAAAGTGGCAGTAAGGGGTACTCTGTTAGCCTCATTTAGGAAACTGAACAACTACCAGGACTCACGTGGGTAGCTGTGTTGGTCTGAAGCAATAGAACAAAGTTTGGGTCCAGTGGCACCTTTAAGACCACAAAGTTTAATTCTGTGTATAAGCTTTTGTGTGCATGAACACTTTTTCAGATACATTGAAACAGACTTCCTCAAGCCTTACATATAAACAGAGAGAAGGAGGGGTTAGTTGCCAGGAAGGGCTAGTTAGAGTCAAGAAGCATGAGTAACTGGGCAGCAAATATAGCTAAGATCGTATTAAAGCAGTTGGTGAGACCCATGAATAGCAGCAAATCAGCATACAAATAAGAATTAATAGATGTGAGAACCAAGTTTGAGTCCAGTGACACCTTTAAGATTGACAAAGTTTAATTATGGGTATAAATGAGAACTTTACAATTTCAGAAACAGACTGGAATGTGAGATTGCTGAATTACACGTTATTACAACACTCAGGACAATGGAACCCCAGGGCTTAAAAGAGATATCAGGTTCTTATCTCACTATACATGCTAAATCACTCAATTCTCACATACCCAGCATTAAACCTGGTCAATCTTAAAGGTGCCACTGGACTCAAACTTAGTTCTCACATGTGTTTGTTAACTCTTTTATTTGTATGCTAATTTGCTGCTATTCATAGGTTTAACCAACTGCCTTAATCCAATTTTAGCTATATTTATCGCCCAGTTGCTCATGCATCTTAACTCTAACTAGCCTTTCCTGGCAACTATCCTCTCCATGCTCTCTCTACCTATATGTAAGGCTTGAGGAAGTCTGTTTCAATGTATCTAATAAAGTGTGCATGCACATGAAAGCTTATACCCAGAATTAAACTTTGTTGGTCTTAAAGGAGCCACTGGAATAAAACTTTGTGATATTACCAGGAATTAAAGTTTTTACAGGCAGCTAATCCTGTTCCTCAAGTAAATCCGAGCATTTAGGCTAATACTAATTCTGCCTCCTGTGGCGATCCAATCATTGCTTTCTACTGCTATTGTCAAGTAGGAAATGATGATGGAGGAGGAGGAGGAGGATTCTCAAAGTGGCTTACAATCCCTTTCCCTTCCCTTCCCCACAACAGACACCCTGTGAGGTAGGTGGGGCTGAGAGAGCTCTTTTTGAGAACTGCTCTTGAGGGAACAGCTCTGACAGAATTTATGAATGATCCAAGGTCACATCAGCAGCTGCATGTGGAGGAGTGGGGAATCAAACCCGGTTCTCCCAGATTTGATTAACTGATCCACACTCTTAACCACTACAGAAAACTGGCTCTCAAGAAGGTGGAGCAGTGGTTTTCATTCCTTAAGTCAAATTTCCCCTCTGTCTTATTGTAACCAGTTGGGGGGGGGGGGGTCAGTTAAAACGGAAATATTTCCAAAAGCTGTCAGCCCAGCGTTTGCTATGGCTGGAGAGTATGCCTTGTGGTTTTTTTTGGGGGGGGGGGTCACTGGTGGTGGTCAATGGGGTAGCAGAAAGATATGAAAAACATTTAGCTATGAAAATGGAGCTGGTAAATAACTATAAATGAAACAAATGAAAGGAAGTAGAAATTATGAAGAAAAGAGGTAGAATCTGGGCTCCTGGACAGAGATTTTTTTTGAGGCTGAACTCCTGCCCCATACCACAGCCAGGAGTCAATCAAACCAACCAACTGTGGTGGTGTTTCCATCATTTGTGTACATAAGAACATAAGAGAAGCCAATGTTGGATCAGGCCAATGGCCCATCCAGTCCAACACTCTGTCACACAGTGGCCAAAAATACCAAGTGCCATCAGGAGGTCCAGCAGTGGGGCCAGGACACTAGGAGCCCTCCCACTATTGACCCCCCCAAGCACCAAGAATATAGAACATTACTTGCCCCGGAGTCCCTATCTATACCTTGTGGCTAATAGCCACCTCTGCTCCATATGCTTATCTAATTCCCTCTTGAAGCTGTCCATGCTTGTAGCTGCCACCACCTCCTGTGGCAGTGAATTCCAAGTGTTAATCACTCTTTGGGTGAAGAAGTGCTTCCTTTTATCTATTCTAACGCGACTGCTCAGCAAACTCATGGAGTGCCCACGAGTTCTTGTATTGTGAGAAAGGGAGAAAAGTACCTCTTTCTCTACCTGCTCTATCCCATGCATAATCTTATAAACCTCAATCATGTCACCTGTCAGCTGTATTAGCTGCAGAAATATTTTCAATAAGCCACCTGTACCAAAAGCAACAAGAGCCCAACATTATATGGAGAATATGACATAGGTCACTGAAATCCTCAACACACTATTATAAATTTAAAAAAGTTTTAAATGATCTATTTTAAAAAGGAAATAATAAAGGATGTAGCAAAAGGATGCAAAGCAGGAAACGTCAAAAATGGGGAAAGATATTAAAAATAGGAAACATGGAATGGTCTTAAAATCAGACCAGGACAAAGTTTAGTGTTTCAAAATGGAATAATTTTGTACAAAAAGATCCAGCTGTTATGCAAATCTACCTAGGGGATTCAAAACTGCAATCAGAACTGACTAGAAAGGCTGGTCCTTAGCCAGTCTGAGAAAGAATTAAAAATTTCCAAATATGAACATTTAAAAGCAGATTTTGAAAACTAATATCCTTTTTTGGGTTGGGTTTTTTTTACTTGCACATCTTTCTCACTGATACTCAAGGAGGATTACAGGATAAAGAAGTGCAATCAAACAGCATTACACGATCTATGAACATCAGAACAGGACTAGGATTACAGGATTAGAGAACAATAAGAACAAAGCAGATGTAATTTGGAACCAGGCAGCTTTGATCTACCTGAGCCATGACTGACTAAAAAGAGAGAGAACTTCACACCTATGGAGTAGTCTCACATACTCTGGTGAAAGCCAGCGGAGATGGGATCCAGGTCCCCCTGGCAACTCTATCCCTGAGTTCAAGGATCTTCCCAGGGACTTTAAAGGAAGCATTGGAGAGGCTGCTCTTAAAGAAGCCATCTCTGGATCCTACTTATTCATACAACTACCTCAGGGCTGGCCGTGAGACTGACCCAGAAATTGCAACTAGTCCAGAATGCAGCTGTGCAAGTGCTTAAAAGCGCTCCTTTTAGAGCCCATACACAACCAGTGCTCCACCAGCTACACTGGCTCCAAGTAGAATACCGGAACAGATTCAAGGCCTACATGGTCTGGCACCAACATATCTACAGCTGTCTCTCCTGGTACATCCTCCAAAAAGCACTGCACTCCATAAACAACAATCTCCTGGCAGTCCCCGGCCCAAGAAGTATTTGTTTTGCCTCAACTCAAGCCAGAGCCTTCTCAACTCTGGCCCCAGCCTGGTGGAACACCCTTCCAGACGATATCTGGGTCCTGTGGAGTTCCGCAGGGCCTGTAAAACTGAAATGTTCTGCCAGGCATACAGTTGAGGCAGCGAGGTTTTCCATTTAACCCTGCCTCCTCCAGCTATCCTCCCCCGCCCATTCCACCACTCATTGCACAGTGTACCAGCTTTCTAAACCACACAGTTACACAACCTCACCTGGATTCTATGTGGTTAGTACCTAATGGTGCCATCTGTTTTTAGCTCCAACTATTTTCTACGGACAGCGCTGGCTCTTCGGCTTGGAAACGAAGATGAGCACCGCCCCCTAGATTCGACTAGCTTTCGAGCAAGAGAAACCTTTACCTTTATTACTGTATGGAATTGTTTTAATAATCTGATTATTGTTTTAACTTGTTGTACCATGCTCTGAGCCTTGCTGTGCAGGGGAGGATGGGCTAGAAGTCCAATAAATAAACAACAAGGAGAGTCTTAGCTTTCTGTTTGTAGTGGTAGACAAAAGACACTTCAAGCTTGCGCAAGCAAGAGCTGAGGCTTTGAACAGGATGGAGTGTTCTGGTTAATTGATCTTTAAAACTGATTTTTAAAAAACCTAAAACTAAAACAAAATTTTGAAAACTGGAGTTCTCCATGCTGGGCCAAGGGTAGAATTTATGGAATGTGATTTGGAGGAAGAATGGGTAACAAGAAGGCACATTTCTGGCCCAGAGCTGATTTGTCAAGGGAAGCATGTTAAACCATTCAGAAATTACATAGTAGGGTAACACATACAGCAAAAGATAGTATGTATTATACTCTTTGATATAGTCTGCAGCCCCTTTCCCTTCTTTAAAGCATCTTTCTGAACCATTCTGTTATAGTATAGCTCTATTACCTGTATAAGAATGCCCTCCTGAATAACTCAATATTGCAAACTCTGAGGAATGCCATCAGAGTGGGAGCCTTCCTGATCACATCAAACAGGCCATTCCCCCTTCCATAAGGTGGGGGTCACAACAGAAAATGTACATGTGTTGATCTTGACCATTTGCAGGGTGGCACTGCAGAAGGCCCTGCTCAGATGAGCAGCGCTGCTGCAGTAGAACATATGGGGGAGAGGTGCTTCCACAGATATGAAGATGCAGTGGCTTTCTTTGTGATAGCCTTGAATTGAACCCTGTAAGTGAAAATCAGTCAGTGGAGTCACTGTAGAATGGGAGTAATATATATTCAATATATTCAATGTTAAAATCAAGTGGTGGGGTTTTCTTTGGAGGTTTTCAAACGAATGCTAGATGGCCATCTGACAGCAATGCTGATTCTGTGAACTTGGGCAGATCATGACAGGGAGGGCAGGAAGGGTTGCATCAGTGCTTAGTTCTTGTGGCCCTTTCTTAACTAGTTAGAGAGACACTGGATTTAAATATTAAACATTCTAAAATCAATTATCCATCCATATATTAAGATAATAAAGTATTTTGCTCAAAATCACCTTATATACATAATTTTCCAAACGTGTTGGCCATTTCCAGCTCTCCCATTGGCTGTGCTGTCTGCTCCATCAGCCATTGGCCCATCAACCACAACTCAAGAGTAATCATGAGCCATTGGCTGAGTGCTGGGTCTGCTCCTCTTCCCCACCCACTGCTGCCTCAGCCGCTGTTTGCTATCAGAATAACTGCCAAAACTGTTGTCTCTCCTGACGAAGACACTTCTCCGGCTTGGCTCCTGTGGGACTAACTTTTTCCTCAGTGGCTGTTGCTAGGCAACCAAGCTTGGTTCTGTCAGTAAAAAGGCAAAACCAGGAAGCCCTTTCCAAGCCTTTGTGGGGAACTCACTGGAGCCAGTCATGACTAGGGTTGCCAGCTCCAGGTTAGGAAATTCCTAGTAGAGTTTACGGAAGCCAGGGTTTGGGGAGGGGAGAGCCCTCAGCTGAATAGAATGCCATAGAGTCCACCCTCCAAACCAGTTATTTTCTCCAGGGTGGGGGAGAGAGAGATCTGTTGTCTGGAGTTCAGTTGTGATACCAGGCGATACCACAGCCAGTGTGGCGTAGCAGTTAGCACTTCAGAGCAGGGTCTTCCAGACCCAGGTTCTTGCTGTGGAAGCTGAGTGGGTGATTTCAGACCAGTCACAGACTTTCAGCCTAAACTACCTCTCAGGGCTGTTGTGCAGTTCAAAAGGGGAAGAGGGAAATTATGTAAGCTGCTTTGGGCTCCACTGCAGAGAAAGACTGTACTTTTCCTCCTGGAGAACCATTGTTGCCAATCTCCAGGTGAGGGCTTGAGATCACTCAGAATTACAACTGCTCTCCAGATGGCAGAGATCAGTTCCCCTGAAGAAAATGGTGGACTCTGTGTCCTTATACCCTGCTGAGATGCCTCCCTATGACCACCAGTGTGACATAGCAGTCAGGGTTTCAGAGCATGGTAGAGGCTGCAGGTGGGGGTGGTGGAACGCTGAAGTCAGAGGGCCAGATAAAGGTAGGTTGATGGTTGGCTAGGAAGGAGATAGGGTTGCCAGTGCCAGGTTGGGAAATTCCTGGAAATTTGAGGGGTGGAGCCTGGAGAGGGTGGGGTTTGAGGAGGGGTGGGACCTCATACAGGTACAATGCCATAGGCTGCACCCTCCAAACTAGCCATTGCCTCCTGGGAAACCATGTGCTCCATGTGAGCGATTATAGAAGAAAATGTTCTACAGAATTACTACAGTCAATGTTTCTGCAACTTATTTTTATTGACTCTTCATTATTTTTGTCACAGATGTTGTTTTTGGTATTCCAGTCTCCAGGTGAGGGCTGGAGATCACTCAGAATTACAGCTGCTCTTCAGATGACAGAGATCAGTTTCGGTAGAGAAAACAGTGGACTCTGTGTCATTATACACTGCTGAGGTTACCACAGCAAATGATGCTGAGTGCCCAAAGCTAGGACACCCACCCAGAACCTCTTTCTGAAGCTCATTGTATTTATTTCCACAATGAGCTTTATTCCTAGTATAAACATAACTGCTTTGGTAGTAGTATATGGATCATTTTAATATTTTTATATTTTGATTAGAAATGGACACTTGATGGAAAAGAAATTGAGCAGGTTAAGCATTTTAAATATCTAGGTCTCCACTTCAGTTATAACATGCCTTGGTCTTGCCATCACAAATCTATGATTAACTTAGCTTCTATCAATGCATCAGCCATCTCACATTTCTTCTTTAACAGAGGCAACCAATTTGTTCCAGCTGCTTTAAAAGTTTTAAGGCTAAAGTGATCCCATAGCTATCGTATGGTATTCCAACATGGATAAGTGCCCTCAAGACTGGTATTGAACGAGTTCAATCCAAATTTGTTAGGAAAATTATGGGTCTGCCACACTGTGTCTCATATGCAGCTCTCTGTTTAGAGACAGGCCTTAATATGGCTTATATCAATTAAATACTGGCTACGAGGGCACTACTTTGCTGACTGTGGGAGCTACTTATACCAAATGCTGTCTGAATCCACCTCGTCCAAATGGATTGCCTACATAGAGAAGAAAACAATTACAATGGGCTTATCCATGGATTCCCTATATATGCTCCCTTTCACAAACGCATATCAGTTAATCAAATGTAGAATCCTAGACACTGAAATGCAAAAATTAATCAGTGTTGCAAATAAACCCTGCTGCCCTTTAAATTTTGGAATTTTTCCAATTGTGGTCCATTCACCGTATTTATCAGCTCTCCATGCCCCACAATTGTGCAGAGCATTTGCACTTGCTAGATGCAACACCATTCCATCTGCAGTTACTTATGGCAGATATAATAGGATTCCATATGCAACAAGACTTTGTGTATATAACCTAAATCAAGTTGACTCGATCCTCCATATTTTACTGTATTGTTCCCAATATGATGATATACGTTCTACTTTTTAGACCCAACTTTATCTAATATGATAGGCTGGCCGGATACTTTGAAGGTGCGCCATATTCTGAACAATTTGTCACCCAAAATAACTGAAAAGGTAGCCTTATTCCTAAGTCTGATAATCAAGGATCAATTGCATAATGTCTAGATGCATATGATTGACTCGTTTTCCCTTGTTACCTCCCTATCTGTTTATTGCTTCTACCTGTATTCTGATATATGCCAATAAAGGTTGTGAAGATGATGATGATATTGGACTGGAGCAGTGAAATTTGCAATATTGCATATACTTCACTGTAAATTTTACATCAGTTTGTTGCTGCAGTGACTGACTTAAGATCTGACAGTTGTTCACAGCAGCCATGGCTTTTCAAAATTGCTACATTTGACCAGGCTGCCTTTCGTTCAAATTAAGTGCATAAAATCAAGTCTGTTCGAAATGTGAAAGATACTTTACTGATTCCATAATTATAATGGCAATGGATAAACAACTGAAACAAACGGCAATCCTTTTTTTTTTAAGCAAGAAAAAATACTGTGTATGCAAAGCAGTGACATTTTGGGTTTTATTTTCTTGTAATGATAAATACAAAGTCCAAAATGTTGCTGGGTTTGCAATTTTACTGCAAGGAGTTAAAATATAAAAGCATTACAGCAGAAAAGAGCCCCAGAGCTCAACAAATTTGGAACAGAACATTATAATTAAACAAGCAGGGACTAGGGCTGCCAAGTGGGCATGGGGGGCAAGTAAACCCCCGCTTTGGAGGCCTGATTTCCGCCGCTGCAGAATTGGGCCCCGGGGGGACTCCGCCCCCTAAAGCGCAGCATGGCTGTGTCACCAGAGGTGACGCAACCACATCGATCACGTTGGGGGCGTGGCCCCAATCGTCGGAGGGAAAACTCTATAGTTTTCCCTCCGACGATCGGGGCCACGCCCCCAACGTGATCGACGTAGCGCGCGTATCGGAGAAGAACTCCTGGAGCCCGGCGACGCTCCCCCGCTGGTAAGTAGATTAGACTTGGCAACCCTAGCAGGGACCCACGAAAGACTTTCAGCCCATCAGCCCCACCTTTGCTCCCTTCCCTTCCCTCCTTCTCAAATAATCTTCCACTCCCCTTTCTCCCCCTCCCCTTCCTCTCAATCTTACTCCTGACTTTCTCCCTTCCTTCACCTTCTGTGTCAGTCTTTCTCCATTTCTCCCCCACTCCTTCACTGACAGTCTTACCTCTCTTTCTCTCCCCCTTGTCCATCATCCTCCCCTCTACATTCCACCCCCTCCCTTTCTCTGATAATTTACCCCCTCTCTTTCCCCCCTCTTCTTCTGTGTCAATATTCCCCCATATCTCTTTCTCTCACCTCTTCACCTTGATCTATTCAGCTGCAATTCGACCAATTACAGGGGGGGGGGAGAGTTTCAAAAGGACAGCTGAGCCAGTGGCTACAGAGGGGTGCGAGTGGGCAGGGAAGCTCCTTCACACCTCCATCTCTGTGGCTGCTGGTCCAACTGTCCTTTTAAAACTTCCTCCCAGCTTCTAATTGCAGACAGAAGCAGTGCTCGAGCTGTGGGGAGGGAAGTGAAGACTTCTCTGTCCCCCCTCACCTCCAGGGCTGCTTCTCACTGCAGTCTGACAGATCAGAAGCTGGGAGAAAGTTTTAAAAGGATAGGTGAGCTGGCAGATACAGAGGGGGATGAGAAGGGGCCTCCTTCCCCATACCAGCTGCTCTGCAGTTGCTGCCTGCCGCTTCTTCCAACCTTTAAAGGGTCTTTTCGTGAGCCAAGCATGCAGCCCATGACCGCCCCTCTCCCTCCATCCCAATAGATTTAAAGGGCCCTCTGGCTGGTAAGCGGGCCACATGGTCCCTGCCGATCAGCTGAAGCTCTTTAAATCAGGCAGGAGGGGAGGGAGAGGGGTGGCCAGGCAGATGGTCACTCTTGGGGGCAGGGCTTGGGGGCATCCCCGCCCACCCCCAGAACACCCCCCCAAATCCTCCCACCAGAGTGACAAGAGGACCTGGCAACCCTATCCTTTTCTGAAGCAGCCTCATCAATGATTGCAGGCTTCGCCCCCAAATATATAACTCATTGGTGAATGTGCACATTTTACCTTTGCAATCTGATGTGAGGAAACTGTTGCAAGTATAATAAAAGACACAAATTCCTGAATGCTGCACTTCCTGTCCCAACTGCATTAGTTGGCAAATAACTTTACAAAGGATAGCATTCCATATGTGAAATAACCAGGCTGGGCACTGAAGTCTAGATTTACAAGCCTTACCTGTATCTGTACTGTTTCAGAATTGGTTTCCAGGCTCTGAGACACTTTGGTGCCAAAAACTTTGTCTTGATTGATTTGGATGACTGGAAAAGGGTGCTTAAAGCTCTAAGAACAAGAACATTTGAACTCAGATTGCTATCAGCAAGAGCATCTCCAAATGTACTAAAAGATCACTTTTAAAAAATCAATACCAAGCATTACAAGGG
>NW_015161426.1:496165-669577 GCF_001447785.1 Gekko japonicus
GCCAGTCTAAACAAGTTCTTTTAGTGGTGGGCTACTATGGTCAGGAAAGAAAATCAGTTGCCCAAACCTTAGAGCTTTGGACTTAAGTAACTGTATTCATTTCAGTAAAGTTAGTGTGGTGGTGGTGCTTTTGAAGCCTAGCATTTTAGTATAGCAAATAAATAATGCTCTTTGTTCTTTTAATGTAAATGCCTAGAAGGAAATGTTCTTTATTCAGCAGAAATATTGGTCATTAAAATGTTGCTGCTGTGCATGGGGTCAGCACATCTACTTTAAATGAGGAATTGAATTGTTACAATTTTAGTACACACCCAAGATATTGACCCATAAAGACAAAGTACCAGCTAAAGTTATAGTATACCATTAAAACTTATACTGTTGAAAGAATATGTGTAAACAAGCTAGTTGTTATGATTTCTAGCTGGAAATACAGAAAATGCTTTGTGAAGTCCATTATTGTGTTCAGGGCAAAGTCTGGCACAGTTACTCTACCTGGGGTTTCCGGTATACACAAAGACAATGACAACAAACATAGCAAGAGACAAGAGCAAGGTCCATAAACCAGTCCAAAGTCAGGAAACCAAAGATTCAGTGCAGGAGTCAGAGAAAAAGAGGGTCCAAAGTCCAGGGCTTGGAACCAGTGCAGGGTGCAGGGTCTGGGTCTCTAGCTGTGAATGCAAGCAAAGGTTAGCAAGGACAGAGTACAAAGGCAGCAAGTCAGGGTAAAGCAGGTCAACTCTCAGAGGTGTGTGGTGTACAAAGTTGCAAACAAAGTTACTCCCATGCTGAGCCTTGCTCAGCATGTTCCTTTTATCTGCCTCATTACCTGACTCATCCTATAACAGCCCCATCCAACTCCCCTCCCTTAAAGGCAAGTTTTTACCTCAATTTTTCTTTCCCTGTCTGACTGAGCTAGTGATGTGTTTTCTTCTTTCCTGAAGAACTCTGGCTGTCCCGCCCTGTCAAAAGTATAATATTTTGGCTGTTTGCTCAGTCCAGGAATCTGAGGGAAGGTTAGGGAGCCCCCTTTAACTTTAATGGCACTCAAGATTTTTTTATATTCCATATTAACAAAATACTTTATTCAACATAGAGGGGAAAGGTCAGGTGAAATTAGGAGCTGAAATTTCTGATGTAAAACCAGTACATGTACAGACTTTAGTTCTTATGTTTCAGGCTAATTAGAATTTCTGAAGATTTTCATAGAGACTCAAATCTTTATGTTGGGAGGCTTTTGTTCCAGTGTTTTCCTAAAACACTCCATTACATTTTCTTTGAGTATTCTATACCTCTTTGGGTCTCTAGAAGGCTGGTGCATTCATCATGAGTTTTTAACTGACTCTTAAGGTGTCTAAAGGCAGTTTCTAACTACACCAGACCAGGACCCGAATGGGCCTGGCCCGAATGGGAATCTCAATCTAACTACCCACTTGTCCTTGTGAACTTTTCCCAGTTCTTCTGTCTGTGTTAAACTGCTTTCAAAGTTAGATAAGACGAACAGCACTCATTATCATTTATACTTTCAGTAAGTGGAGCCAACTCCCTGTTATTTCCGGCTATGTTATCACATCTGTATAAAGATGTCAGCAGTTCATATTCATAATAAAGATGTCACCAGTTCATAAATAATGACCAATTCAAAAACATATAAGGTTGTTACCGGTGCTGTTTATTATTGTTAATTATATAAATGATTATGAGTGCTGTTTGGAAGATAGTATATGTTAAATAGTGGATTCAAAAGGCTATTGTGATTTCAGCATAGCTCTTTATTTCAGTAACATTAAGAACAACAATACACACAGTGAGCCACAACTATATACAAAACCCCCCATCCCAAACACACCCAGGAAATACAAGTAAACTAATAAGAACATAGTAGCAAGGAGCGTTCATTTGCATGGCATCATTTACACTTCTGTTACCTGATTGGCCTGCTCTGCAAGGGTGGCCAATCTGAATGTAGCTGCTAGGAGCCTCTCTAACAATGCCTGCTCATTTGAAGCTCTCACTACACAACACCCCTCCCCCCTAAGACACGGTTACACCTGGTTGCAAACATAGTCCTGCAGATAGCGGGGTGGAGCCTGCACCCACTGAGAACATCTTAGTTTGTTGCTTGGTGCAGGCGAGCTACAGTCCATGTGGCCGGCTTTGACACCACTGGTGCCATGGCAGTCTCTGTGTGGGGGACGGGAAGGCTTACCCGAGCACCGCTTGTCTCCGACAATTGAATCATGGGATCGTCTGGAGCCTGCTGTGAAACTGCCTCCTGCACATCAGGTGTGGTCGTGGGCTAAGGAGTGCTTGCCGTTGGGCTACTGCTGGCTTCCAGTGCCCTCTCCGGCCATCTGCACCCAAGTTGATCCAAATGATGACATAGGTCACAGCTGTCAGGGGTGGCCACCTTGTAGGACACTGGCCCTGTTGCCCTGGATACTGTTGCTGCAACCCAGGCCAGGCCCCCACTGTACTACGTCTCCTGGCTGGAAGGCTCTCAACTCTCCCACTGCATCGGGTCACTGAGGATCCTCTAGATACAGGTCCGGGTGCAGCCTGTGGAGCTGTGTGGTGAGCCGCCTGTTCATCAGGAGCTCTGCTGGGCTGCACCCCATTGCACAGTGAGCCTGACATGCTTCTATAGCAAGAAAGCAGCCAGTCAAGCGTCCCAGTCTCCCTGGGTTATCCAGCGGAGACTTTCATTGTTCACACCATCCTCTCGGCTTGCCCGTTGGTCGAGGGGGGGAATGGAGCAGATGTGACATGCCGAAGGACATTGTTGGCCAGGAACTGCTGGAACTCCACCGACATGAACTGAGACGTTAAAAAAACACACACAAAAAAAACCCATTTTTTATTGCTTTTCTAGTCTACAAACCTACAGGGTCAAGGGAAGGGAACAACCTAAAACTACGAGTAGCAAGGATCATTAATACATAAATTCAAAATAATCGACATTTCCCTACTCATATAGTAATACATGAGAGTTAATACTATAAAAATATAAAAGTATAAAGTGAGCTTGACTATAGTGTGTGTTTCTTAGCTTTAAGATAATTAATTTATAATAAACATCAGACTTTCAAAGTTACTCTATTTTGCTTATTTCTTTCCTCTGTGCTTCTTATCAAAATCCAGTCTAACTTTTAAAGGTTTAGGAGGAGCAGCCCCTAATTCTGCTTCCTGGTCAAAGGATTTTGCTGAGCTGTTCAAATCATTGTCAGAACTTCCCCCCTTTTTATCTTCTTCTTCTGCATCTTTGTTGTCCTCCACTTTCTCAGATCCGTCACTCATTTTCTGTTGTTGCTTCAGGAATATTTTCGCTTTAGAAACATAGTCAATCTTTTATTTTTTCCCATTGTAGTTGAGGATAAGGCCTTCCGGTAATGTCCATCTGTATGGGGTAGTATGATTTTGCAAAAACAGTGATAAGTCTCTGTATTGTCTCTTTTTTCTGATCTCAAATGGAACATCTTTTAAAAATTTGATTTGTTCTCCTTTGATTTCCAAGACAATTCTGTTTGTTGCCTTCAAGATTAAGTCTCTCATTGACCTTTTTGAGAATTCCGCATATACTTCCCCAAGTAGCTTGTTGGGTTTTTTTAATAAATTCTGGATAAGTACAATATACCATATTCATATCGCTTTGTATCATTTCCGCTGTTAAGTCTACCACGGGAGCAAGCTCTTCACTTAAAATCTGTTTCAGGTTCTCTCCTTTCTGCTCTGGAATGTTTTGAAATCTCAGGATATACGGTGATTTTTCCATTTGAAGAAGTAGCAGTTGTAGACTCTGAGAGATTTTTTTCCTTTTCCACTACCTCTAGTCTTTTTTCAAAATCTTTGGACTTAACATCAACTTTTTTCAGCTTCTTGGTTAACTTCTCTGTTTTTGCTGAAGTTTCTTTAAGCTCCTTTTGCAACATATTAAACTTGTCATTGAGGTTGGTCAACTGGTCCAGTAGAGGGCGCAAAGCTGCAGCAATTATTTTGGGAAAGTCTATGGTTATTTCCGGTTTAGTAACCAGAGACGATGTGCTGACAGTTCCTGTTGTAAGTTTCATTTCACCACCATTCTTTCTGCTCGCTGCATCATTGTTTACAGTTTTCAGAAGTCTCTGATGGTCTGGTAATAAGCGCTTTCTTGCTAATCCACAGCACACTCAGTCAAAATCCGCTTCCTTCAAGCCGTCCTCTCGGTCCCCGCTTTTAACTCAGTTTTTTCCGGGATCGGGATTCCCCTCCTCCTTCTGCTTGTTTGGGATTTTGGGGTGGCTTTACTCATGGGATTTTGGCGGTTGCTCACTAACTCGTGAATTCACTCCCATTTTTAGTTGTGTTTATTGTTGTAGAGAAGATAGTTTCATTTGGATCACCTGCGCTCTCGGGCCGGTATGCGCCTCTAGGTGCCATTGCTGGCTCCATGCTGCAGGAACCTATCGGGGCAAAAAGAAGCCTCGATCCCTTGGCTGCTGCCTCAGTAGAGGCACCTCATGCGCCCCAGGCTGCGACCCCCATACAAGGGGTTGCAGGGGTCCAAGATCAACTTGGACCCCTCCCTATCGGCACGTTTGTGGGCCGTTCACATCAGAGCAACGATGGAGTGCACCCGCCTGCAAGTCGCCAAAAACCAAAAGCTTCTGAACTGAGCCCTGTTGTCTGACACAATGGTGTCGAAAAGGCTGTGAGTAGCAAAGAGGCACCGGAGTGTGTGGATGACGATAGTAGAAGACATGGTGGATACTGGAACAACCTCTAACCATTTAGAGTAGGAGTCCACCACGATCAGGAAAGTAATTCCCTGGAATGGGCCAGCAAAGTCCATGTGGAGCCTAGACCACGGTGTGTGCATTGCTTCCCATGGGTGCACTGGAGCTTGTGGTGGGGCTGGCTGTGACTCCTGGAAGGGCTGGCAGGCACAGACCCACTCCTCAATTGCTTTGTCCATGCTGGGCCACCAAACATAACTTGGGGCAAGTGCCTTCATGCATACAATGCCTGGGTGGCCAATGTGAAGTGCCTCAAGCACTTGCTGATGCAAGCTTGGGCAGAATGACAACCCGGTTTACCAGAGCAGGCAGCCTTTGTGCATTCAAAGTTTGTGCTGCTGGGAGCTGTAAGGCTGAAACTCCTTGGCCATGCGACCCAGTGGCCACTCTCTCCACACCCAGTTGAGAATGTGGGCCAGGGTGCAGTCCTTAGCTGACTGCACAGCGACATCGGAGGCACAGAGAGGCAGCTGCAGGAGGTCCTCGAGCAGGAGGATGTGGTGAGCTGTAGATGAGTCAACAGCTGGATCAGGAAGTGGGAGGTGGCTGATGGCATCAGCATTGCCCAAGGCCTCGCCTGGATGGAGTTGGAGCTGGTAGGAGTATGCTGATGGGAAGACAGTCCACCGCAGCATCCTGGGAGACAGAATCTGTGGCATCTGCCGGTCCAGCGAGAAGATCCCCAGCAGCTGCTTGTGGTCTGTGGTAATGACGAAGCTCCAGCCGTACAAGTAATTGTGGAACTTCTTGGCACCTGTAACGATGGCCAGTGCTTCCTATTTGATCTGGGTGTATTTGTGCTCTGCAGACAACAGAGTTCTGGAGAAGTAGGTGATGGGGGCCTCCCTCCTGTTGGGCATCCTATGGCTTAGGATGGCTTCAATACCATAGGGGAAAGTGTTGCAGGTGAGGATGAGGGGCTTCTTTTGTCAGTGTGTGAGGATGCTCTCCAAAGACAAGAGTGCCTTCACAGCAGAGAATGCCGAAGTTTCTTTCAGGCCCCAGACCCAGGGCACGGACGAGTCCAGGAGCATATGCAGTGGCTCCATGACTGATGCCTTGTGTGGCAAAAAGGTGTGGTAGAAGTTCAGAAGGTCCAAGAAGGTTAAGGAGGGCATCTTCTAGGTCAGGGAATCCACAGTGGATGGCCAGCCTGCGGAGTTCGGCCATGAAGTCGGTGGCCACTTCATCGGACTTCTGCTGGCGTACAAAGAAGTCCATGCGCCTTGCCATCTTGGTCGGTTGAGGCACGAAATGGTCGGTGAGTGCCTTGACCAACTCATCATAGGTGGTCTCATCCAAGGTCTTGGGTGCGATGAGGCTCTCCATGAGGTGTAAGGTGGTGATGCTACAGGCGCTGAGCAGGAGCGATCTCTTGTCAGCATCGTCGATGCCCTGGAACCTGACGAAGAATTTTAAACGCTCCACCCAGGTCTCCCATAACTCAGGGTGAGTGGCATCAAACTCAGGAAGATGTCACGGAGTGGCAGCCATGACTCTGGAAGTGATGCGAGGTGAGGAGGGTTGGAGCTCATTGCGCAGTGCAGTGCTGGTTCCGGAGTCTGTGCCAGAGGTCGGGTTTGGCTCTCTCATCGGGATCCCACCATCATCGCCAGTGAAATGTACTGGGTTCAGATGCGTAGAGTGATTAGCTCATGTTTATTAAGTGGTTTCAACTCAAAACTAAGACAAACGTGCAGGGTCAAAGCCCTGCTTTTATTCATGAAACACAGCACACCCAACACACACCCCACATCCCACGATAGGCTATTTACAGAGTATTACCAATTGGCTACTACTAGGATCCGGATCAATCTATTGGTTCATTCTAGGATCCAACCCTTCTATTGTGATGCACTCCAAGCTACACTATTCTGCTTGTTCACTAGTGAGCCTTTTCGCAAGTACGGTTCCATCGTGATACATAACACTATCCTATCAGTGCAGTGCTCACTTGGTTCTTGTTCCCTCCTATCATCAGTGCTCTCCCCTCCCCCTGTCAGCTTGCTGCTTACCTGCCCACTCCCTCCTCCCCTCCCCTCCCATTCTCACCACCAAGCAGCTGAGGAAAGAGACCTCAAGGGCAGGGCAGGCTGACCAGGGAGTAATCCCCACCATGGGTACAGCTGCTCTTCTGATGGCATGGTAGGCAGTCATTCCTTTTTCCCACCACACTGCTGTCTATCCTGCCCTCACCATCACTGTCCCTACATTGCCTGTGCTTGTGAGGTGGAGAGCTGTAGCAGGCACTGCCTACTGCGGCAGCACTGGTAGAAAGGGGCAGAATTTGAGGGCTCCTCTCCCAGCCAGGTAATGTGAAGACTGTGACACTCCCTGGCTGGTACTCTGTCCTCCCACCTGCCTCACTTCACTTGCCAGCCGCCTGCCTGAACTGCCTCCCCCCACCGCTCCAGTGGAGAAGTGTTGTCTGTACATGCACAGATAATGCTCCTCTGTTGGACTGTTGGAAATTAGATATATAGATTCTTAGGAACTCCCCCAAATTTTAAATGATGCTTTCTTCCTTCATTTTGTACTTCTTCAAGCTTAGCTTCTAACTTTTCTATCTCCTAGAGCCATTGAATAGGGCTCAAATTTTCCTCATTTATTACTTTAGTTTCAACTTCTAGTTTTTCTTATATTTCAGTGATTTTCCCTTCTAATTTCTGCACCTTATAATTACACTGTTCTAGCTTTTTATCAATAAAATCTTAGTCTTCATATCTGCTAATTTAACTGCTTATTTCATTCTTCTAATTTGGGGTCTAATAACTTTTCCCTTTCTATACTCAACCACACTAAATAGTCTTCAGAATTTTTTTAATTCATTCACCATAAGTTCTTTAATCAAATTAATGAATTAAAGTGCTTCAGAAATTTCTCCTTCCTCTCCAATTTCTACATTAACATTTTTATTTTTATTTTTTGGACCCATAACTGAGAAAATATGTGATTTTCTCCTTTCCCATATAACACAAAAATTCATTAAAAATGCTGTCTACAGATCACAGGTAGGTATATTTAACTTCTATAACCTCATTGATCATAAATTCATCGTAATTTAAAGAGTTAACTCATTACTCCATTGAGGTTTAAGAGCTAATATCTCCCAATATTAATATTAAACTCAACCTAATAAGACAAACATAGTAACAATTATGTGTGAGACTAGATTCCTTAGATAGTAACAAAGAGAATGGGGAAAGGGAACAAAAGAGAAACATATGCTCAGTCATCTCCCTCTCTCAACTGCTCTTTCCCATAGGGATGCCAGCCTTGACATCTGAAATCACTCCACTCTCCAAAATATAGGACAGTTGGACTCACATTCTAGCTGTATCTAAAGAAGTGGGCAGTGACACATGAAAGCTCATACCCTACCACAAATTTTGATAGCCTTTAAGGTGCTACTGGACTCTTGCTCTTTTCTACTGCTACAGACAGACTGATAGTTCAATAGCAATGTCATGGGGGAGGGTTGGTTTTTTACTTACCAGATCAGTGTAGCCTGAAATCCAGTTGCCTGCTTCTTTCCCTGTTTTCTCATTTGTTTAAAATGCTAACATTTAATAACTTCCAAACCTCAAGAAGAAAATTCTCCCGGGAGTCCATTATCTGGCTACTCTATATGGGCCATGCCTAAGTGTGTCTCCTTGTACAGCCTTAAAGATATCACTGCACCAAAAATTATTTCGCTTTTTAAAAAAAACCTGCCAAAAATTATACTATGGATTTCAGTAAGAAGAGAAATAAATTGTGTCAATGAGTTTACTTTAGTCCTTTTCCTTCAGATTTCCCTTACATGAACATCCATTAAAAAACCCTCAATTCTTAAAAAGAAAGAAAAGAAACATGTACAGTCTGGTGGAATGTGAAGAAGCAGTACTGTTATAAAGTTACCATGGTTCATATGTCACATTAGATCCATCTTTAACTGAAAGATATCTAATTGCTACGATAGCAGGAAACGACTGTATTTCAATACTTTGGCAAGACTATTTTTGCAGCAAGGTGAAGAAGGCACATAATTTATATACCGTTCTTGCTGGCAATGCACCTAACATCTGTCAGTGCTGCGAATAACCTGTCAGTTTTGTTTTGTTTTTTTAAAAAATGTTAGGTCCAAATTCCAGTATAAAAGGACATACATTGCTTCCAAGGTCTATTGGGTCAATAAGTTACTCAGAAAGTAAAAAGGAGGTACACAACTGGACAAGGACAGATAATGTTTCACAGAGTATGAAAACTAACTAAACTAATTACTTGCCACTGATAACAGTAATTAAACTGGATAAGATTTTGGGTAACCAGAGTGAACTCTTTAAGTTTCTCAAAGAAGTCTACCAGAGCAGAGATACAGAAACTCTCTACTGAAGAGTAAGGGATTGAATTTAATTAAAAACAAAACCCTCTGAACAGCATCCATTGTATTCTCTAATGTAATTAATCTAATAATTACAAATAATGATAGTTGGTAAACTCAAGAAATCTTCAGAATCATCTGTTTTGGTACTTCCTTGTTTGCTTCCCATTGCAAGGAAAAGCAAGTGGGAGATTTAGTGAGGGAAGACATTGACATAGCAAGAAATATAACTGACAAGGGCCTCTTCCAGTAAGAATATTTAACAGATATTCTTGCCAAAGATTATTGCTGGTATGGGTATTTCTATGCACAGGATGTCCACAGCTATGGTGTTTCCCAGCCTATCAGTCCTGACCCAAAAGTGGGTTGGGAAGTCTATAAAATGGGCCCCAGGCTTTTGCACTTTTAATGATCAGTGAATGTTCTCTTTTCCCCCCACAAGTGGGTCCCTATACCAAGTACATTTTGACTTCTGGATCACCGTATGAAAAAAGGTGGGGACTGCTGCACCCAGGGCCGGCCCTCTCACTAGGCCCACTAGTGTCTCACCTAGGGCAGAGCTCTGAACAGGGTGTCAACTGCCCTGCCGGAGGCCGCCAAACCCGGGCCTAGTGAGCGGGGAGGGAGGGAGGTGGCGATGGAGGGCCAGAGGGCGCCCTGAGCTTGGCGGCTGAAGGGCTGCAAATTGTCCTCCTCCACCCCCGGCAGCGCCACCCCCTGCAGCATGACTTGCGAGCAGCCCTGTCTAAGCTGCATCAGAGGGCGCGGCGCCTCGTGGGGAGGGCGGTCAGGGGGAGGAGGAGGTGGCGCCCCCCCTTTCTCCTCCATCTGCAGTACGAGCCAGCAGCTTTGGCTGTAGAGGCCGAGCGGGGCGAGGGGTTGGAAGGCTTGGCTCTTTCCTCGTGGCCGGAGGGAGAAGGGAGGGCTCCAGAGTTGCACCAGAGGTGAGAAAGTCTTGCCCCCGCCCCCGCCAAAGGCTTATGCTCCGAGAGCCCTGCCGCCGCCCACCCGCCCCCAGCATCAGCATTGCTTTCTGGGTGCCCGATTTGTTGCTGTCCTGTAGCTTTGCCAGGGTGCTTTGGCAGGGCTAAGCCTGCAGGGCTTCAAAGGGGATCTCCCATGGCTGGGGGCAGCGGGCGAGGATCCTGTCAGGCATGGGCGCTGCCGGGGCGGTCCTGTTACCGGCCTGCTCCAGCAAGGGCAGTGCGCCCCCCCGGCAGAGCAGAGGTGAGAGCCGGCAGGCAGCTGGGTGAGGGAGAGAGGAGGGGGGATGACACAAGAAGCCCCCCACCTCCACCACCCCTCTCCCCCTCCCCCCACCCGTGCCCCCCTGCCAGCCCGAGTCACACACCTGTCCGCGGCAGGACTCGGCTCGGTGCTGCCACGAATGGGGGCAGCAGTGGCGGATGAGGCTCTGCAGATGTGGCTCCTGCGGAATGTCACCTCGGATGTTGCCACCGCCGCCACTGCCCGGGGAGGGGAGAGAGCAGCCAGCAAGAGGCCAGCTGGGAGGTCTCCAGGCCCCACCGGGAGGTTCGCATCTGCGCCTCGCCTAAGGCGCAGAAACACCTCGGGCCGGCCCTGGCTGCACCTGGGGGTGCCAGGTCTCCCCTGGCCACCAGCGGGGATGGGGGATAGGGTTGCCAGATCTAGGTTGGAGAATTCCCGGAGATTTGGTGGTGGAGCCTGGGAAGACCTCAGTGGGGTACAATGCCATAAAGTCCACCCTCCAAACAGTCATTTTCTCCAGGAGAACTGATCTCTGTAGACTGGAGATGAGCTGTTGTTTTGGGGTCCCACCCGGGTCCCACCTAGAGGCTGGCATCCCTAACTGCACTACTGGACAAAACATTTCAGTGATGATTGGGAATCGTGTAAAATCACCTCTTTCTCCCTCTTCTTCTCGTGTCTGTGGAAGAGAAAGAGAACGGATGTGATCTGATTATCCTTCATTGATGCAGCCCACTGTTCTGGGGTGCATTTTGCTTACCAGGCTCTACTTATCTTCCAAGAGGAGTTTGGGGAAAGGTGACAGAGAAAGATATGCTCTGTCAGCTCCTTCCATGAACTCTTCTGCTGGTTCCAGCCCCCTTTGTTTTGTTGTTAACCATTATTTCAATTCATGATCAGTTTTAAGGAATGTCTGTAGTTCAGCCTTTTAGACAAAAATGTATGCTCAGAATATGTGGTACATTTAATAGTAGTTACAGTTGTGTTGCATAGTTACATACAATAAACTTTACTACTGCTTACATTACATGGAATATCATGACACTGTCGGTCCTGACTTGGGAACAATTTCATGAAAGATCTCTGCACATAAAAGTACTCCAGTAAAATATTATTTTACAAATGGATCATTGTTTAAGAATGATTTATTTATTCAGGTGCTAATTTAGGTTACCTATAGAAAATGAATTTGCCAGGGGCAAGTTAATTGAAAATTAACTGGAAATCACATTTTACACTTCTGTTCTCTTTGCTTTAGGAATTATTCCATATTCATTGAATGGTTTCCTGTGAAAGTCAATAGGAAGGCCATCAGTGACTCAAACAGAAGTTGAATCCAGCCCTAAGCTGACTGTTGCACCAAGGGGAACATGTCTATCGATTTTACATGAGAACAGATTCAGCCCCAGGAACAAAATGATGGGAATAGATTGCAAATCAAAATGGAATCTATTGAAATCTCTTTGGTGTTCACCCTAATGGCTGAGGAGGGAGCTCTGGGTCTCTACATGCTGGAGATTTAGAAACTGATTAGAAGTGTTCAAGAGCTAATGGGTTTTGGAAAACAGAAATCTCCAAGCTGGTGTTGACCTGTCCAGTTCAGCATTCTGTTTCTAATAATGGCTAGCATTCAAAGCATCAAGGGAAACTGAGGAGAAAGTTGAGAAATAGTATATGCCTTCTCTGTACATTTTATGTTGCCTGTGGCACTTGGACAAGAGGCTCCAGATTTGTGAATCTCCACATTGCAACCCACTTGTGTTCTTCTGCTTTATTAGTTGCAAACATAAGGTAGGTACTTAAAGCAGTAAATACTTTGATGTTTTCATGTTTTCATGAGATTTTCTTGCTACAAAAAAGTTGTTGAGACACTTCGGTTCCTTAATATTGGGATATGCAGGATACTCTCCTGAAACAGTTCCTCCTGTAGACAACTTTTGGCTTATTAGCAACCCTTTCCCGCTCTCAAAATAGATTTAGTCAGCATAACAGCAAAGCATTAAAAGTATGTAAAAGCAAGCAGCAGCAATTTTTGCAGTACCCAGTTCATTTTCTGAAAGGGAAAACAAAGATACCAAACACAGCTGATCTTTACTCATTTCGGGCTGCACTTTCTTATGATTGATTGCTGCACCCACAGAAGTTATTCAGAGGTGTATTCTCACAGATCGTGAGCAGTTTTACAAGGAGACTTCTGTAAGTTTCTTTCACGTACATGTTGATTTTAAATACACAGTATTCTTCTACTTTTGCTATATGGATGGTTGTATGGTTATTTATTAAATGAAGAAGAGGAGGAGGAGGGGGAGATTGGATTTATACCCTGCCCTTCACTACCCAAAGGAGTCTCAGAGCAACTTACAATCCCTTGGGGGAACATATGGGGAAAGGCGGTCCCTAAGGTAAGCTGGTAAAGGACCTTTCTAGGAGCCTGATGATCCTAGCACCTGAGGGCAGAATCACCACTGTCGTCTACAGAGAGGTCCTTTGATGGGGGGGGGAGTACGTATGTCTCACTTCATTTCTTACACTACAGTCTTCTCCATTACAATTCCTACAACAAATGTTACCTTTCAAACTTCACATCATCAGTATTATAACTGGATTTACAGGACTTAAATATCGTAGTGAAGCACGGGTATCAGGCTAGTTATTAATAAGAATCAAGAATTACCTAGAAATTGAAGTACAATAGAAATTAACTAGAAATTGAAGTACAATAAAAGAGGGTAAAACACATAATATATATAAATCCTTACAATCCAACCAGGGATAATCGATTTGAATACAAAATGAAGAATTTAACATTACCCTTTTTAACCCGTTTTGAAGCCATTTTTGATCCGTCATGGAGTAAACCGGTATAGGGCTGCCATTTCACACATGGCTTTCCCCTTCCGGTAAAGAGCTGGATCTGAAGTGGTTTGCCATTTCAGACTGCACTGCTTTTTCCCGCTTTTTCCCTGTAGTTTTACACCCATGCGGGCGATCGCCAGCTTTTTTTTCTAACATTCGCTTTAGAGCGCTATAGTGCTATAGCACTATAACAAAACACTCCAGGCATTTCAATGGTGTTGATATAATTCTGTTGCGTTATAGCGTTTTAGCGCTATAGCACTATAACACTATAAAGTGAATGTTCCAAAAAAAAAGCCAGAGATTGCCTGTGCGGGCGAAAAACGGTGGGGAAAAGCGCATCGGATCCGGGAGAGGAAACTGAAGACTACTTGGAAGCGGTTGACAGGTAAAACGCTTCAGCCCCATTTCCTAAATGGGACAGAAGCGTTTGTGTCTGAAATTACAAATATATTCCGGTAGGGAACTGGTTCTAAAATGGCTCTGTCTGAAATAACAGACCAGAAACCGTTTGGGAACCATTCCTCTTCCGGATTATATCGTCTGTCTGAAACTCCTCGATATTTTTCACATCCATATAACAGTATCCACTTGAACAGAAGGTCTTGTGAAAGAATCACCACAAAGAACAGTCCTTTTGAGTAGCAAAACCTTGCTAGCAATGGTCTTCAATGAAAAGGTTCCAGCTGCAGTTCCAGTCTCAACAGGCAAGCCAGCTATAAGTAACCTTGTTTCGCTGAAGGTTTCTCAAGGATGGAACTGCCTTCCAGTACAAATTAGCCACAGTCTTTCTTTCCAATCAGGAAAACAGTAATTAAGCAGGATGTCAAAAATTCTCAACCTTGCAAACTTCCAATGCTCTCATACGACCATCGCTAGAAAAATTTTGCTACTCCAAAGAAGGACCGTTCCTCATGGTAATTCTTTAGCAAAGTCTTCTGTTCAAGTGGATACTGTTATATGGATGTGAAAAATATTTTGTACTGAAATCCATGATCCCTGGTTGGATTGTTAAGGATTCATGTATATTATGTGTTTTCCCCTTTCATATTTCAAGCTGAACTCATATAGGTTTGTAACACTTCCGTAATCAGCTCTTCCTCCTTTGTAATCATCCTCTTCTCTTTCCTTTCCCCAAACTTGTCTGGTGGTGTGGAAGGAATAATGGCAGCAGGGTCTATCTGTTCCTCCTTTCATCAGTTAGGTGCCTAGAATGTTGTCATTGTTGTGCACTTAACAAGAGAAATCCTGGGGACTTCTCCAGGATAGAAGTTCATTGTATTCGGAATGGGCTCCTTTGGACTCCTACTGCAGCTGCTCTAGTCTCCATATCACATATATTTTTGAGAACATGAAAAGCAGTGTGGGTTGACATGGGTGGGTGGAGGTTGGAGGATCACAGTTTCCACTTGTTCTTTTTGACCTTGCCTTGTAAGTGATCTAAAATACTCAACGTGGTGTCTTGTGTGTTGCTGTTATTTTGAGAGAGAGAGAGAGAGCTCACTAGAAATTATTGCAGAAAGCAAATGTGGATCAAAGAGAGTCAAGGGGAATTCAACTGTTGCTGGCAAAAGGTTGAGCAAACAGGATACAGAAAATTGTTCAGCTTTACCCAATAGAACTCCTTTTTTCTTAGGTCAGGTGTTTCAGGACGCCTGTATACTCCTAATACTGCATTACAAGCATCATGTGTTTCTGAACTCTGACACTCAAGTGCTCATAATCAGGTTTGGAATAAACAGTTATCACCACATAGCAAGTCTGATTATGAGGCAAGCCTCATAAACCTGGATGAGGGAACCTAATTTATCACTTGAATGTATCTACATATTCCCAAGTGATCCATGCATAGCAATGTGGTGCAGGAAAGGACCACATCTAAAAAATGATGTGTGATTGGCTGTAAGAAGACACATGGATATCTTAGAAATTACAGAAGCAGGTGTGTTTTATTCACAGGAAATGAAATCCTAAACAGAATGATTCCTTGAAGTCAATGGATTTAGAAGGGTGTAACTCTGTTTAGGACAGCTTCAGAGGGTAGCCACATTGGTCTGCAGAAGATCAGCTAGATTCCAATCCAGTAGCACCCTGGAGACCAATACGATTTTTAGGATATAAGCTTTTGAGAGTCAAAGCTCCCTTTGTCAGATTTGACGAAGGGAGTGTATTGTATATACATCCACCATTTATGTCACATTAAAGCAGTTTGAAATAGCTATATTAATATGTTTCAGAGTGTTCATATATGGTGGACAGTGGCCACAACTCCACAGCATGTGCATAGTATATGAATACTTGGTAAAAGAAGGTACAGGGATAGATCCAGTAGGGTTGCCAGTCCCCAGCTGGGGGTGGGAGATCCCCTGGTTTTATGGGCTTTTGCTGCTGCTGTCCAGCTGGGCAGGAAGGAGGAAATCCCCCCAAAAAACAGCAACATGGAATGACAGTAATGTCAGGGAGGGTGACACTCTGGTTTTTGAGCAAAATTCTATGGTAGAATTAGCTTCAAACCATAGAGTTTTGCCAAAAAAAGTCAGTGTGTCACCCCCTAACATGCCTAAATCACTTCCAGATGATGGAGGCATGGCGCACAATATCACTTCTGGCACATTAGGGGTGATGCTTTCGGCTCCCGGAGTGTCCCCCCGTTCCCCCACTGCCATCTCAAAGGGACCTGGCAACCGTAAGATCCAGCCAGCTTTTTCACATGGTCTCTCACAATTCTCCCTACTACTGCTCTTGTTTTATGTGACTTTTGTACATGCAGGTCCTGTGATTCACAGCATAACCTTTTTGGGAGGTCAAAGAGGACCATTGCTTCCTTTTTGACCAGCATGAAAGCTGGTAGGATCCAACCTTCAGTGTATGCTCCTAATGCATGATGTGTGAAGCAACACTTGGGTGTTCATACTTAATGTTCAGAGAGTGCATGTGACCCTCCCAAACCTTTACTCACAAGTAATGTACCAACAAGCTAGAAATTTAAAAATGTAAACTAGAATGGGAGGGAAGCAGTATGTTACAACTCAAGTTCTGTATGTTACAACTCAAGTTCTGTATGTTACAACTCAAGTCCAAGCTGAAATTCCAGTCCAGGATTCAAGATCATGTAATAGAAGTCTCAAGATGCAAGCTGACAGCATACTTCACCAAATCAAGCCCGGGAACTTTTATGATGAGTCAGTTTCATGATAATTTTTTTTTATGCAGCCCAAAGTGGTAGTGGTGGTATTAAATTCTTCCTCTACACTAACACTATCATTTTGTAACTGATTGTTAAACTGATTTCCTTTTCAGGCTAATAAAAAATCCTTTCTCATTCAGCAGCGATAAAATGACAGTTTCATAAATCAGGATTTTATGATCACATCCCCCCCCCTTTTTGACACACAGCAGTCAGCAGCAGCATATAATTTTTTTTATTCCTGCCCATTATGCAACATTGTATAACACAAGAGGTGGTTTAATGATAAACTTGATCTGAACATTTTCATCATACCTTGGCAAAGTGCTAAATCATTCTCAGCAAGGCAGCATGGTGAAGTTTCTGTTTCCAAATATTTCCTGAGGGCTGTCCTGGCCAAATTGGGCTAAAATTAGGCAATTGTTCTAACCAATCTTCACCGTGGTCATTTAGTAGGACATTTAAAACATATGGAACATGGCCACTGAAGAAAGTGTTCAAAAATTTTTTGGGACATGTATTTCTCCCCCTGCCTTATGTTCAAATGGTTATAGATGTATTTTAGTTAAAATGCAACACAAGCTTAGTTGGTCTTGATCCGGTGGATGAGATGTTCATTATAGTACAACCACACATCGCAGTATGAGAGGAGCAGGAATTACCTTGTAAATCTGGAACAATGTATGGACCGCTCTGATCCCTGTTCCAAGTCTAAAAAAATATGGATTGTTATAGATGATTATTGTCATTGTTTTTATTAGTTTATTGTTATTACTTTATGAGTTGCCTTAAGGAGGTCTCTGGAAAGGTGGTGCAGATTTTCTCAGAAAGTAAGTAAATAAATAAATATCTCCCAGGGAGTGAGAAAATAGATACATTAAGAAAGCTGAGATTGTGCTGATGAAAACAATAAAAGACAGAAAGAAGTTAAAGTATTAGGCAGATTCCTATAGGTATTTCAGCTCTGGTGGACTCAGCTGTACTATATCTATCTGATGTATTATGAGTCTTTTTATAATGGGTATGCCAGTAGGAGTTAGCACGGTGTGGTAGACCTGGCCCATTTTTCTGGAACTCAAGGGTCATCTTACATGACACCTCACCCTGTTTAAGTGGCAAATGGATCATTTCATTTTGATTTATAGATGGTATTTGGATAATAATATGGTGTATCAAATTTATGGCCAAGAATGGCTTTCCTTTCATGTCACTATTTTAATGTGATATAAGACCCTGAAGCTTCAGAAGAGTTACTGAGTACCTCAGAGCCTGTTCTACCTGAAATTTAGCCATCATTTCTGGCCTTTCTAACTATTAGAACACCAGCTATTCAGCATCAAGTTATGCTTCATGACTTCTCTGCTAGCAGCAATGAGGCTACTGTGTTGCTGAGGGTCATTGGTTAAGGTTTTAGATTTGTCATGGGCATCATATTTAATGGCAAGAGCTGTGGCCTTGGAATCTTGTAATATAACATAATTTTAAAACAGATCCTGTTCTTTAGATGTATATTAGAATAACGTAGATTTCTAAAAAGCTTTTAAAACTATGTAAGGTCACACCAGCAGCTGCATGTGGAGGAGTGGGGAATCAAACCCAGTTCTCCCAGATCAGAATCCACGCTCTTAACCACTACACCAAACTGGCCAGCAGGCTAGGCACAAGGCAACCCTAAGGCAAAGTTAATACAAAAGGTGGGTGGAAAAAGGCTGGGACATAAAGTGTGCTATGGAATAAGGCCTTGGGACATGTGTGTTGCTGTAAGGAGCTCCCACAGAAAAGATATAAGATACTGTGTAACTGTGTAGTTGTATTGTCTTTGTTTGCTTTTACTAAAACAATATCTGTATTTGACAATATGTTGCCTTTGCAAGCTTGACTCAAAAAATTCCTAAAACAACCCCGTCTCTGTCAGAATGCAAGGCCAAGCAACGGACTCTCCCCTTATTCTGAAGAGTGATCAACACCATTTGTCTACCTGTTGCTGTTGCTGCTGCGCCTCCTTTTAGAAGGAAAAAACTGGATGTATACATTGCGGAGTATAAAAGTGTTATTTCAGGATTGTCTCCATTTACTCTTCCATGTGCCAATAAGATATTTGTCTATTTTATTACATTTCTGTCCTGTCCTTCCTTCAAAGAGCTTGGGGCATGCACAGTTCTCCCCATCTCCATTTATTCTCATAGCAACCCTCTTACATAGATCAGGGTGAAAGAGAATGACCAGTGAGATTTATGATGCATGGAGATTTGAATCCCCAAGTTGTTCTAGTCTAATACTAATAATGTTGTTTTCTCCTTGCAGACTATTTGTGCATAACAAAAACTGATCAAGGCATCTTATGCCTGCTCATAAATAACATGACACACGGTAAATTATGTTTTGCAAAAACAAGCATACATTTTAAGCTGCTTTATCCCATATCAGACTATTGGGCCATTTTGTTCAGTGGTGTGCATTTCGTTCAGAGGAATTTTGTTCAGTGGAATTTTCCCATATTCCTTTCTGTTCCTATAGCTCCTTCAGACCTCTAGAAAGATCATTCCTGGGACTCATATGCAGGAACAGCTCCCTGGGTTGGCAGGTTGGAGTGAAAAAAGACAAGGGGGTGAAATTGTTCCTAAGTATAACTAAACAAAGGGCTTGATTCCATCCCCTTGTGGGGCTAAGAATATCTGAAATTAGAGTTGCCAACTCTGTGTTGGGAAATGCCTGGAGATTTTGGAGGTGGAGCCTGAGGAGGGTGGGGTTTGGGGAGGGGAAGGGCTTCAATGTTCACCTTCCGAAGCAGTCATTTTCTCCAGGTGAACTGAGCTCTGTTGCGCGGAGGTCAGTTGTAATCCCAGGAGATCTCTAGCCACCACTTGGAGGCTGGCAACCCTATCTGAAATATTTAATGACTCATTTGACTATTTGTAGTAACTTTCAGGGCCCTGAGCAAATGGAACAATGACTGGCAGAGTCCAGTGTGGTTTTTATCATTTTTTTAAAGAGTACTGAAAAAGGGGACTGAGTCAATGAAGCTATGTCCAAGGCAAATGAGCAGAGTACCTCACCGTGTCACAAATCAAAGAAAGCATATGTTCAGGTGCTTTTAGAATCTCCCACAATAGCTTCAGCTAGGGTTGCCAGATCTTGCCGTGGCTGCAGTGGGTAACTTTGGGGGGTGGACGGGGATGTCGTGTGGGGGATGCTCTGGTCTTTGGGCAAACTGTATGCTTTTTTCGCATAAAACCATAGAGTTTGTCCAAATACCAGAGTGTCCCCCATGCAACATGTGGTGCGATGATGTCACTTTTGGGTGCTGTTATCGTGGGGTGGGGCTTCCCCAGCTGGCCAGCTGGCCAGCAGTGAGCTGAAGCCCCAAAAATTGGGGGTTTCCCCAGCGCAGCAGAGGGGATGGCAATCCTAGCTTCAATTCACTTGGTAAGTTGAAATTGATATAGTTATGAATTAGAAATATTTTTCAGGATGATGTGTGGATCCCTAAAAAGTATAGGTTACCCTTCCCTCAGGTGCCCTGTGATAGTACAATTCCATATAAGCAATTGTCCTTAGTCATCAGATTTGAGGAAACCAAAATATATTTATGTGGCACACCTGTTAAAGTCCTTTGTTAGCATGGCAAATAGACTAAGTAGACTTAGGATCAGGCACATGAATTAGATTGTTTGCTCTGTGTTCCCATTGTGTTACCTTTAGCTCAGTCATGCTGAGAGGTAGAAGTAGGACTGTGTCTTATTTGAGGTAACTGTCATCACATTTCCTGAATGACACCAGGTTGCATGACTTTGCTAGGTGGAAAGACAATAGACTACAGGCTAACACATAACCATGCTGAAATATATGTTCCAAGGCCATATTTTCAACACCAGGTTTTCAGACAGCCAAAATAATTCCTGCTCTCTCCAAAACTGCAAAGGATACCACTATGGAAATGTAATCTGAACTGTTGGTGCTGTCCTAATCAGATTTCCACTCCTTTCCCTTTATATTTCTGCTAAAAATGAATGTATACCCCCCCGCCAGAATACATAAGCCAGCATTTTTCAGCTGATACTGTAGCAATTTGCTGTTTATTACAGATCTCTTATTTTGCTGTCCCTTCAAACAATCAATACTTTTCACGGTATACATCTCTCTTGAAGGGTTGCTTACTACCTCCATTTCAAAATTATATGATAGCATTAATTCTCGCACCTCAAAGGCCAGAGCTCATCTTGACTTGCATTTTGCTAAAGGATTTGGTTGTATTTTCTGTTTCTCTCTGCAGGGTTCTGGAGCTATATAACACTGTAATTGCTAGCTCTCTGAAAAACAGGAGACCGTGGGTAATACTATGGTTGACATCTGAAACAGGAAAAGCAGAATGTCTGCACTGACATCTAATTAGTCCATCCCCAAAATAGGGTCTCCTTGGCATCTTTCTGTAACACTACATACATATCCTCTTGAGAGTTTTCTCTGCATATTTTTATACCCTATCACAAACTGTAGGTGAAATGCTAACAAGATGTTTGTGATAGTAGAAGGAAAGAAAAACATTTTTGGTTGTGAGAACTATGTAGAAATAAGCAGAGAACCTAAAAAGACTTACAGGGGGCATCTTGTTTTCCCCCCAATCCTACTACCTCATAGAATCATAGAGTTGGAAGGGGACATACAGCTCAATGCAAGATCAGCCTAAAGCATCCCTGACAAGTGTCTGTCCAGCTGCTGTTTGAAGACTGCCAGTGAGAGGGAGCGCACCACCTCCCAAGGCAGCCGATTCCACTGCTGAACTACTTTTACAGGGGGGGAAATCCCTAATATCCAGCTGGTACCTTTCCACCCATAATTTAAACCCTTTATTATGAGTCCTATTCTCTACCGTCAACAGGAACAGCTTCCTGCCTTCCTGTAAGTGACAGCTTTTCACATACTTAAAGAGAGCAATCATGTTTCTCCTCAACCTCCTCTTCTCCAGACTGAACATTCTCAAGTCCCTCAGCTGTTCCTCATAGGGCTTTTTCTCTGGGCCCTGATCATCTTTGTCATCTTCCTCTGCACATGCTCCATTCTGGCTATATCCTTTTAAAAGTAAGGCCTCCAGAACTGCACACAGTACTCCAAGTGTGGCATGACCAATGCAGTGTACAGTGGGACTATGACATCTTGTGATTTGGATGTTATACCCATTTTTTATGCACCTCAAGACCACGTTTGCTTTTTTTTGTGTGACAAGCAAACTCACTCCTCACATACAGTGCCACTCTGCCTCCTCTTCTTTGACCTTTTCGGTTTTTCTTGAACAACATATATCCATCCACTATTACATCCTAGTCATGGGGATCATCCCACCATGTCTGTGTCTGCATTAGAAGCTCAAGGTCTTCCTTGTTATTGCCAAGAGAGCTAGTTTGGTGTATTGGTTAGGAGGGTGGACTCAAATCTGGGAGAACCGGGTTTGATTCCCCACTCCTCCACATGCAGCTGCTGGTATGACCTTGGGTCAGTCATAAGTTCTTTCAGAGTTGTTCTCTCAAGGGCAGTTCTCGAGAGAGCTCTCTCAGCCCCACCTACCACATAGGGTGTCTGTTGTGGGAAGGGGAAGGGAAAGGGATTGTAAGCCGCTCTGAGACTCCTTTGGTTAGTGAAGGGCAAGGTATAAATCCAATCTCCTCCTCCTCCTCCTCCTTCTGGCATTGGTATATAGGAACCCAAAGCCCCACCCCTTTGGCTACATTTGACCTGGCCATCCCTCCTTTCCTTCCCTGAAAACCCCCATACCTTTTCCATTTTTCCTCCTTCCTTCTCTCCTTCCCACCCACCATCCAGCCTAAATTTGTCAGCCATCCTTTCTTCAGCTTTCCCTCCTCCCCTCTTTCTGGCATCCTCTATCTAAGAAAACTGTGGTTCAGTTGCTCAGTTCTGGCTGCTGAGCTGGACTCAGTTTTGCAGTTCAGAACCCACAAGGACTTGTTGGAAGCACCTCATTCTCCCATCCTTGCTTCTTTCCTTCTGAGATGCCAACCATCTATCTTTTATCTTCCCCCATCTTCAGCTATATTTATTACTTATTTACTTCATTTATATCCCACCTTTCTCCACAAAGGGAATCCAAAGCAGCATATATCCTTCTGTCTTCTGTTTTATCCTCACAACAACCCTGTGAGGTAAATTAATCCAAAAAAGCGAAACTGGCCTAAAGTCACCCAGTGAGCTTCCATCACAGAGTGATGATTCAAACCTAGATATTGTATATCATAGTGTTTATTTATTTATTTATTTTTCGAATCTCTACCCCGCCCTCCCGGCTGAAGCTGGCTTAGGGCGGCTTACATAAAAGCATATAAGTTACGTTAAAACATAAGTGACAAAACAATTATAAAACTAGTCGTCGTCGTTGTTTGTATGATGGTAGCAGCCATTATTCAAAGTTCTCAGCTCGCAGTTGGCTCACAGTGTTCATTTTGATTGTCGTTGAAGTGGTGGCAATTTCCGGAATCCAGGGCCCACTCACATTCAACCAGCGGATGTTCTTCATTGGTGGTGGTGGCGGCTCCCAAAAGCCTGGTGGAAGAGCTCCGTTTTACAGGCCCTGCAGAACTTTAAAAGGTCCCGCAGGGCCCTGATCTCCTCTGTAACACTACAGAGGAGTGCCAGTTTGGTGTAGTGGTTAAATGTGCGGACTCTAATGTGGGAGAACCGGGTTTGATTCCCCACTCCTCCACTTGCACCTGCTGATGTGACCTTGGGTCAGTCACAAGCTCTGGCACAGCTGTCCTTGAAAAAGAGCAGTTTGTGTCAGAGTTCTCTCAGCCCCACCCACCTCACAGGGTGTCTGTTGTGGGGAGGGGAAGGGAAAGGAGTTTGTAAGCTGCTCTGAGACTCCAAGTGAAGGGCGGGGTATAAATCCAATCTCTTCTCTTCTTCTTCTGGGAGCTCATTCCACCAGGATGGGGCTACCACCAAGAAAGCACTGGTCCTGGTCATCGATAGCCTTAAGACCCGGGAGGGCCAGCTGGTTCTGAGCCCCTGACAGCAGTGCTCTCTGGTCATTGATAGCCTTAAGACCCGGGAGGGCCATACAGTTCTCTAGTCCGGCAAGAGCTTCACTGAAGCTCTTTTTTTTTTGGTAAACAAATTTTTATTTTCTTAGGAACATAACATATAAGATTAAATCATTCAGTCCATTGTTTACCTCATTCCCTTCCTCCCCTCCCTCCAGTGGCTTCCCGCAATGCTTCTCCCCCTTCTTACAAATTTCATTATATCATTAACACATCATTTGTTATCATCCAACCTCAAGATAACATCATTTGACTTAATATTGATCTAAACATATTAAGTTTTGTTTTACATCCCAGTTCTTTTCCAGATATATTTTAAAGTCATTCCATTCTTGAAAAAACACGTTGTCTTCTTGATAATTCAACTTCTTTGTAATTTTATCCATTTCTGCCATGAACAGAACTTTTTGTATCCAGTCTTCGATTTCTGGTACTTTCTCAGTCTTCCAAAATTGTGCATAAATCATCCTCGCTGTTGTAATAAGGTACCAGAATAAAGTCCTTTTAGTCGAGTTAACTTCTTCCATTTTTAGTCCCAAAAGCAGAATTTCAGGCGCTTTCTTGAAAGAGCACTTAAGTATTTTTTGCATTTCTTTGTGGACTTTTGTCCAAAAGAGTGTAGCTTTTTCACAAGTCCACCACATATGGTAAAATGAGCCCTCATGTTTTTTACATTTCCAACATTTATTTGACATATTCTGGTTCATATTTGCAATTTTCTTTGGGGTCATATACCACCTATACATCATTTTGTAACAATTCTCTCTAACATTGGTACAGGGTGATATTTTAATAGCATTTTTCCACAAATATTCCCAGGTTTCTATGTCAATTTCCTTATTCATATTTATTGCCCATTTTAACATTTGCTCTTTCACAGTCTCATCTTCTGTATACCATTTTAACAACACTTTATACATTTTAGAGATATCTTTTCCCCCTCCACACTCCCATACCTTTTCCATTTCATTTTTTTCCTCTCTAAAACCATAATTTCTTTTGTCTGACCTAAAAAGGTCAGAGATCTGCATGTATTTCAACCATTCATATTCATATTCAATTTCATTCTGCTTTTTCATTACCCATTCTGTTCCCTCTTTTTTTATTATGTCTTTATACAGCAACCAATCTTTGTCTCTACGTCTTGAGTAAGATGTTAACACTTCCACTGGTACAATCCAAAGTGGCCTTACATCACCAAAATATTTTTTATATCTCATCCATACCACAAATAATGCTTTTCTTACCACATGATGCTTAAAAAAGCTATCCATTTTTGTTTTGTCATACCATAAATATGCATGCCAACCAAATCTACAATCATGACCTTCTAACCCCAATAGCTTATCATTTTCTAATTTCACCCATTGCTTCAACCAGGTCATACAAACCGCTTCATAATATAATCTGAGATTTGGTAGCTGTAGTCCACCTCTGTCCTTGGCATCACAAAGTATTTTCATCTTAATTCTCGGTTTCTTGCCTGCCCAAACAAACTTTGATAGTTCTTGTTGCCACCTTTGCAGCAAATCTGTCTTACTAAGTATTGGTATTGTTTGGAACAGGAACATCAAACGTGGTAGGACATTCATTTTTATAACTGAAATTCTTCCCATCAGTGACAAGTTCATTTTGTCCCATTTCTTAAAGTCTTGGGTTAACTTAGCCCATAGTTTTTCATAATTGTTCTTATATAAGTCTATATTCTTTGCAGTTAACTCAATGCCTAAGTATTTCGTCTTCTTTACCACTTCACATTGTACCAAATTTTGTAGTTCCACTTGTTTTTGTTTCGTCATATTTTTGCAAATAAGCTTCGTTTTATTCTTGTTTACATAAAATCCTGCCAATTCTCCAAAATCTTTTATTTTTTGAAATAGTAACGGTAACTCTTCCGTCGGGTTTTCCACAATAAACATTACGTCATCTGCAAAAGCACGGTATTTATATTTAAAACCTTTATGTGTCAAACCCTTAATCTCTTGATCTTGTTGTATTTTTTGTAAAAGTACCTCCAACACCCAAATGAACAATAGCGGTGACAAGGGACAACCCTGCCGAGTACCTTTCTGTACCTTGAAGCTATCGGTCAATTCTTTATTTACATTCAGTGTAGCTCTTTGTTCCGAATAGATAGCTTCAATACAATTTCTGAACTGTTGTCCCGTATCAATTTTTTCCATCATCTGTAACATAAACTTCCAATTAAGATTGTCAAATGCTTTTTCCGCATCCACAAACAAAAAAGTTACCTCTTTTTCAGGGTGCTTTTCATAGTATTCCACTGCGTCCATTACTATTCTTACATTATCTCGAATTTGTCTTTTTGGCAGAAAGCCCGCTTGATCTTCTGAAATCACTGTTTGTAAGTAGTTTTTCACTCTTTCTGCAATAATTTTTGCAAAGATCTTATAGTCATTATTTAGGAGAGAAATTGGCCTGTAGTTCTTTACATTCGTTAGTTCTTGGCCTTCCTTTGGTATCAATGAAATGATTGCCTCTTTCCATGAGTCTGGCACTTTCTTGCACATCCGTATGTCGTTGGATAAAGCTTCCAGGGCCGGGACAAGTTCCTCTTTCATTTTTTTATAAAACTTCGCGGTAAATCCGTCCGGCCCTGGCGCCTTCCCCAACTTCGCTTCTTCAATTGCCTTCCTCACTTCCTCTGTTTGGATTGGCCCATTTAGTAAATCTTTAAACTCTTTGCTTATTTTGGATAGTGGAATCTCTTCTAAATATCTTTCAATCTTCTCAAGATCAATTCTATTTGCTTGAAACAATTTAGCATAATACTTGAAGAAACTTCTCTTTATACCATTAGGGTCAACGAATTCTTTTCCTTCTTCTATAATTTTGGTTATCATTCTTCTTTCTTTTCTTGCTTTGAGTTGCCAAGCTAGATATTTCCCCGGTTTATTCGCCCCTTCAAAAGATTTCTGTTGTAACTTCTTTAAATTCCAATAAAGCTCTTGGTTCAAAAAATCATTCAGCTGTTCTTTCAGCAACTGTAGTTCTCTAATAATCTTCTTTTTCCCCGGTTTCTTCTTCAGTTCTTTTTCTTTTTGGGCTATTTGTTCCAATACTTCCACTTGCCTTTGAAGTTTTTCCTTCTTTTGCTTCACATTTTGTGAGATGAGAATCCCTCTCATCACAGCTTTGTAAGCGTCCCACACTACCTGTATTGAAGTCTCTTTATTCAGATTTTGTTGGAAATATTGTTTTGTTTCTTCTTTTAACATTTCCATAACACCTTTTTTATCCAACAAATCTTCATTTATTCTCCAAAGAAAGGATTTATTCCTTTCAGTAGAGGTCCACAAAACAGGGTTGTGATCCGAGTTACATCTAGGCAGGATTTCTATTTTTTGTGTTTTCATTGACAATTCTTCTGACATCCAAATCATATCAATTCTGGAAAAAGAGCAATGTCTATTGGAATAAAAAGTAAAATCTTTCTGCGTTGGGTTCCATTTCCTCCACACATCTTCTAGTTTTTCCTGTTTGACTAGTTCAAAAAAGTTCTTTGGCAATTTTCCACTAATTTCGTTGCCTTTTTGTGATTGTCTATCCAGCCGATCTATAGTTCCATTAAAGTCTCCGGCCAAAATAACTTGATCATAAGTTTGTCCTTGTAGGTGTTCAGTTAAGTCCTTAAAGAACTTTTCTTTTGCTCCATTGGGTGCGTATATATTGACCACCAGTGTCTTTTTCTGTTGAATCATCACTTCCACACCCACATATCTTCCTTCCAAATCTTTGAAAATTTCTTTAGGTTGTAAATCCTTTTTCACATATATCACCACACCTTTTTTCTTATTTAAGGCCGAGGAATAAAATTCTAATCCCAATTTAACATTTTTTAAATATTTGGCATCCAGTTTTCTAATATGAGTTTCTTGCAAGCATATCAAGTTACAATTTTGTTTTTGTATCCAATAATTGATTCTTTTCCTCTTGTTAGGTGAATTTAATCCATTCACGTTCCATGACAACAATTTGTAATCCATTGTAGATTCTTAATTTAAAGTTCTCCAAAGACGTCAGAATTGTCCGCCTTAAATTTATAAAAATCCGTCACCGACCTGATCTGGACTCTCCCACCTTTGTAAGTAAAGGATAAGCCTTGTGGAATTTCCCATCTGTACCTAATATTCAAAGTCCTCAGTTTATCCACCAAAGGCTTATACCTTTTTCTGTCTTGCAGTACTGCTCGGGGGAGTTCTCTCATCACCATAATCTTGTTTCCTTCCATTTCAAAAGGGACGGTGAATTGTTTCTTAAAAATATCTTCTGTAGTTGTTCTTGTTACAAATTGTACAATAACATCTCTTGGTAAATTTTTCTTTTCTGCAATTCTGGAGTTCACTCTGTATATCAAATCAAAATCAGAGTCCATTGTCCCTTCATCTTCTTCCAAATATGATGTTATTGCCTTCATCATTTCATCTCTTATATCTTCATTTTCCTTCTCTTTAATGCCCCTGAATCTCAGATGGGTTTGCATCCTTCTGAACTCCATCATTGTTTCTGATCTTCTAAATTGCTGAGTCAAAGAATCCTGTTTTTCTTCCACTTGTTGCATCTTCTCTTCCACTTCCGTAGTTTTGGTTGCATTAGCCTGAATCTCCTTTTTGACTCCTTCTATTTCTTGCTTGATTGAAGTTATCTCAGTAGTGACCAAATCTTTAATTGCCGCTATGTTCTTCTCCTGAACCTCTTCAAGTTGTTTCAGATGAATCTGAGTCTGCTTTGCCATTTGTGCCTCCAGTTGCTTTTCAATCTGTTCCCCCATCCTTTTTTCACTTTGTTCTCCCATAGCTTGTATTGCTTCCAGCATCCTTTTCTCCATTGCCTCCATGGCAGCATACATCTCTTTCTTATCCTTCTCCCTCTCTTTTGACATCTTGGGGGTTGGTGTCAGCCTAGTTGGTGTTGAATTAGTTCTTGGTCTCACTTTTGGCTTAACGTCAGGATCAGAGTCAGCTCTTTTCGGTCCTCTTCTGGTCTCCGTTTTGGTGCTTTTCCTGCGGTGCGCAAATTCACAAACAAACAGTCTCTTCTAAAGGGTAGCCTTCAATCAGCCATTCCCTTCTATTTTCGCTTTTAAAAACCCTCTAAAAGAAGTTTAAAGTCAAATTTAAAGTCAGGTCCTCCTCAAAATGTCGGGCGCAACTTCTCTATGGTATTCGGGTATAGAGTAGGTCAGGTTACCGTATTCCAGGTCCCGTCTGTTCGTATACACTCACTTCCGGTTCTGCTCTCTTGTAGCTCCGAGTCTCTTCCTGTTGGCTTCCTGTTGGCTTCAGCCCTTCTTTCAGGGCTTCCTCTTCCTGTTCCAGCACCTCGGAGTATTTTTTTCGTTACACCGGCCTGCTCCTCCCGCGATACAGTTCGTCAGTTTCGGTTTTCGGCTGCGCACATATCTCAATTCCCACCGCAGGAATGTTAAACAATGTTCTTTTTTACTGTTTTAAAGCCTTCAATCAACTATTTTCTTTGCCGGAATCGGATTTCTGGGAATGTTTGGTCATTTCCCGCTCAACCGCTTGTTTCAATTTTTATCTTATCACAGTTCAGGTAAGCGGCACGTTTATTGTTATCTAGCACGATCAAATCGGGTTTCGCATTGCTTCTTTTCACTTACTGTTGTTGCCCATCTTCAAGAGGTCGGCTGGTAGAGAGCTTAAACCGGTAATCCGGCTCGAACGGCCGCTGCAGAGTTGCTTGGCACTTGCCTTCTTCGGGGGAGGAGATCAAAGCATGAAACGGCTCCTTCGGGAGCCGGATCACGCCAACCTCACACTCCCTCTTAGGCGCTGCTGCCTGCTTGTCCCCCCCCCTCACTGGGGAGCGATGCGTTGGGCTAAAAACTGCCCAAGCTGTCAAAAGCGGCCGTCGCTCACTTCGCACAATCGCGAAAGTGTGTCAGTCCTCCATCTTAGCCCGACCGGAAGCCTATTCGCACAATCGCGAAAGTGTGTCAGTCCTCCATCTTAGCCCGACCGGGAGGGCCAGCTGGTTCTGAGCCCCTGACAGCAGTGCTCTCTGGTCATTGATAGCCTTAAGACCCGGGAGGGCCATACAGTTCTGAGCCCCGGACAGCAGTGCTTTCTGGAAAGGTGGTCCCTCAGGTATGTAGGTCCCTGACCATGTAGGGCTTTAAAGGTAAGAACCAGCACCTTGAAACGAATCCAGTATGCTATCAGCAGCCAGTTCAATGCCTTCAGCACAGACTGTATGTGCTCCCGTCTAGAGAGCCCCATCAAGAGCCTAGTCGTGGCATTTTGCACCAACTGCAGCTTCCAGATTTAAGACAAGGACAGCCCCATGTAGAGAGCATTAAAGTAGTCCAATCTCAAGGTGACCATCGCATGGATCACTGTCGCTAGTCATTGCGTTCAAGGAAGGGAACCAACTGCCTGATCAGCCGAAGATGGTAAAAGGCTAATTTGACAGTGGCCTCTACCTGAGCCTCTATAGTTAAGGAGACATCCAGGAGCACTCCCAAACTCCTAACCTCCAGCACTGGCACCAATGGTGCCCCATCGAAGGTCAGGAGCAGGATCCCTAACCCCGGGCCCTCTCCGACCCAGGCACAGGACCTCCGTCTTCGTCAGATTCAATTTTCAGTCAGCTCAGCCTAAGCCAACCAGCCATAGCTTGTAATGCCCAGTCCAGATCTTCCAGTTTGGAGTCGGACTGACCGCCCAACAACAGATAGAGCTGGGTGTCATCCGCATACTGGTGACTACCCATCCCATGCCTCCAGACTATCTGGGCAAGGGGGCGCATATAGATGTTAAAACGCATTGGGGACAGCACTGCCCCTTGAGGCGCACCACAATCCAGTGGGTGCCTCCAGGATAGCTGTTCCCCTAGTGTCACCCTTTATTCACGACCTTGGAGAAAGGAGGCAAGCCACTGCAAGGCCAGCCCCTGAATTCCAACATCGGTGAGGTGGTGGATCAGTAGCTGATGGTCGACTGTGTTAAACGCTGCTGACAGGTCCAACAACAACAACACTGCTGATCCACCTTGATCCAGATGCCTCTGGAGGTCGTCCGTGAGGGCAGCCAGTGCCATCTCTGTCCCATGGCCTGGATGAAAGCCAGACTGGAAGGAATATAAAGTGGAAGCATCATCCAAAAAGCCCTGTAGCTGAACCGCCACTGCCCTCTCTATCATCTTGCCCAAATGGAGACCGGCCGGTAGTTGGCCAATAGTCTGAAACTCTACCCACTACACCACACTGACTTTGATGGGGTGGCTGCTATCAAATGGCAGCAGACAGCCAATGCTGAATGAGTCATGCAAGTTGTGTGGTTGTTTCTGTCTCTAGCTCCCAATGAATCTTCCCTTAAAGGCCAAAACAGACCAGGAAAGGGCCTGTCTTCTTCCCCTGGGCCTGTTACTGACAGAAACCAGGGCTTGAAGACTGGCAATACTCTTGGGTTGCCTAGCAACAGCCACTGTGGTCATTTGTTTCTTAAAGCTGCATTTGCTGCTTCCATTATTTTGTGGGAGGGGGTTAAGCTTCTAGTTTTGTTCTTGTTTTATTTTTATTAAGATTCTAGATTTTTCTGCAAATGTGCCTGGAGAATTTTTCAGGTTTGTAGAGACAGCTGTCTTGTTCATGCTTCCAGTCTCTGTATTTAAGCATCCACTGATTTGCCATGTTGAGAACTGAATGTATTGATATGTTTGTAATACATTTTTTTTGTATTTCATTATCCAAGATGGCTTAATTACCAGCATGCTTAACTATGTTGTCCAGTTGTATGCTTAAATTGGACATCCATTTTGAATGTGGAATTGAAATGTGCGCAGACCAACCTTCTTCTTTCATATATGTCTCAGCTGTAAAGTTTGTATGAGAGCGAACACACGCTCACCAAGATCCAGAGAAACTATACATACACACAATGCATTTCCAGAGGCTACTCTGACCTTTAAAGTCAGCCTTAAAAGTGGTTATGATAGCCTGAATATGTCAGAAAGGCTCTGTGAAGGTACAGAAGAGGCCATGCAGCCCTTTGAATGCTGTCCTTCATCTAGTGTGGGATATAAGGGGAGAAGTTCTTTATTGCTCTCAATCACATCTGTTTTCATTGTAACTTATATCTTAGAGAATAATTGGCCATAACATACATTCCTTGGTTATTTCTTTACTCTGAATGTCATTTTGGGCTACACAGCATGTCCATGATAATGCAGAAGATTGCTTTGTTATTTTCTAGCCAACAGAATAAAACCTGCCTGAAATGAGACTAATAATAATAATAGTAATGGTAACTGTTCAAAGAAATGATCTATTTTTTGACATTTAAAAACTAAGCTAGGAAAGTATATAAAATAATATTACCCTTTTAGAAAGTTGCCTTGAGGTTTCTTCTCTGGTCTCAGCAGGTGAAGGAATTACATGCTTTTGCTTTTGTGTTAGCAATTAAATCTGTTAGATTTGCTTCCTACTAACTTGAAAATTATCCTGAGTGTCAGAAATGGCATTGCAAGTACACTACTTCTTATTTGATGGTACATATACCTGTGCCATTTCCCCTCATATTATATTTTTAACAGATTGTAAGATTAAATGAGCTTCAGATGTCAGCCTTAATGAAACTGAATACTTCCCCTCCCAAAACTAAAGGCAGATTTTAAGAAAAACTTGAAGTTTTCTTTGTTGTGGTTGTTGATGTCTCTGCTTATTATGTTGCATAAAAAGCCATAAGAGGGGGGGGGAATCATATGGAACTTTGATATACATTTTGTTTGCCATTATAATTTGTCAGATGCTTCATTATGTCTTGGAAACATGGAGCTAAACAATTTCTAAGGGAAATAGACTATTTGTAGTCATCTGTCAGAGGCCAGCATCCAACACTTCATATAATTTGCCACAAAGATTTTTCACATCTAAGTGCTGTGAGCTTCAGAGTCTTTATGCACACATCATTTGAACAGTCCTAGAGCCTGTGAGCCTCTGACAATGCTAGACTGAAAAGATGATGAGGAGTGATAGCTAAGGAGATCAAATCTGAATGGGAAAAGCGGGAAAGCACACATTACTGACTTAGTTTAGTGTCTGATCAGGGGAGGCTTGAAAACGCTTAGCAGAAACAGCTGGGGCCTCCTGTACATCAAATGGCAGAGTAGAGTGTTTTGAAAGAAACATTGTGCTATTTTACTTTTTCCTCCCCCTAGCAAAAAAAAAAAAAAAGTGATTTGTGTCATGTCATCGTATACCATGCCTATGGCTGGTTGAGCAAAAGCAGAAGCAAACTCTTTGGCCAAAGATGTACATGATTTTATTGTTCCCTGATTGCCGCACCAGAGTCCAAAGTGACTACATAGTATTCTGCGCTTTTGACCACACACGGCAGCACAATCTCTCAGCTATTTCAGACCTGAGAGACGCTCACAAGCTTCCAAAACATTGGTGCCTAGATCAAAATTTTAGAAGCTGCTCAGTGAGCATCTGCTATCTGACCTGTGGCATTCACAGAAGCTATATTGGTTTCTAAGTAAAACAAGAACAATGGACTATAAAGCTTTATTTATACAACAATGTAGGATATATTTGCCCTGAAATAAACTATGACTTGTCATTGTTTTGGGGATTTTTGTAAATTCACCCTGCATTCAAGTCAAAATATTTAAATAGGTTAACATTTTATTACAATACTTTCTAAGGATTTGTTGTTTAAGCCTTTTTTGGTCACAATTGTGTTCCATGAGATACTACTAAATTTTTAAAAGTTCGGAACCAATGTTTTATTTGGTTCTACTCAGGCATGTCTATTCTTCAGCAGTCTTTGCAGCATCATAATCCCTTTGCACTTAAAAGCTATCATACTCTGGTCACATTATGAGAAGATCGAGTCTTTGGGAAAGACAATAATGCTAGGAAAAGCTGAAGGCAGCAAGAAGCTGTGGCCACTGACTTACCAGTGGTTACACACACACAATCTTTATTGGCATAACAAGGTAGGATACAACAAAACACCTGAGCGAGATTTGAGGGGAAAATAAAAAACAGTCTACAGAAATTTTCGAAAACAAGCGGCGTAGCAGAAACTAAGTATAGTTGGATCTTAACAAAGAAGAGTAAGCACGTAATCTCTCCCCCCCCCCCCTTTTACCACTTTTGGTTTCTATCTCTTTTGCTGCTAGGGCCAGGAACTCCGCCACCTGTTTGGTGACTGAGGAGCATTTGTTGGCTAACAAAGGTTCTATCCGTTTATTTAACTTAAGATTGGGGGCTGGGAGAAGTGGTTTAATCAGGCGGCATCGGTGGGGAGTGAGCAATGGGCAATCTAATAGAATATGTTGTATAGAATCAGGTTCTTTGCCACACCTGCACAATCTCTGTTCATACGGGATACCCTTGTACCTGCCAGAAACCACGAATGAGGGGAATATATTGAACCTGGCCAACATAAAGGCTCTGCGTTGGCAAGGATTTATTAAATTTGAAAAATACTGAAGCATACAGTTTTGGGGAAGGGTAAGGCCCAGAAATCGAGGTGAACAGGTGCCTTTTGCTCCAACGATTATTAATTGAGAATTGATATCTAATATTCTCCTTTTAATCATTTGAAATATGTATGATTCACTGGAGTTTCTCAGTGAGTCTAAGTCAATACTGAGTGACTTGATTTTGCTGAGTACTAACCTAAACCATTTGGGCATGAAAATATCTGCGGGTAAGAGGGAAATCAGACTGTTGGATGGAGAGTGAAAATAGAGATGAAGCCAGTATTTGATTGTGGTGGTCCAAACTCTAGATTCTACTCTGTGAAGGCCCAATTCAGCACATAGGGTGAAATAGCGCACCGAGTTGGGGATGCCTAAAATATGACGTAGAAAAGACATTTTGATTTTTTTGACATTTTGGTTGAAGCATTGGAACCACACAGGAATCCCATAAAGTAACTGAGGGAGAATGGTGGTATGGAAAATCCATAAAGCAGCTGGAACGAATTGATTACCTTTTTGGTAATGAAAGTGGGATAATGCCGACTGCTTATTCTTAGCCAAGAGAAGGGCTTGGTCACAATGCATGGAACATTTTAAGTTGTAGTGAAAAAGAATGCCCAGATACCGAAAGGATTTCACTTGGGTGATGGTTCTGCCATTGGTTTTCCAAGTATGCTGCTTCCATCATTTGGAGAACAGTAAAATTTTAGTCTTGTCATAATTGATTAATAGGGAATTCTGGGCGGACTTACCAGTGGTTGCTTTTGCGAGCGCAGGGCTTGAGATCCCAACAAGGAGGGAGGCCACGTGTACTGCTGTAGGAGCTTCAGCTGGTCCATGGTGGTTTTAGGCCTCTGGGTGGCATGGGGGGGGGTCTTGCTGACTGCTGGCCATTTGCTGGGTATTTGACTGTTTCCTCCCCAAGGTTTAGCTGGCTGGGGACAGACTTGGGTGAGCATTCATGCTGCCCAGCCCCACTCTCTCGCTTATTTAAAGCCCAGAAGCCAGGCAATCTTCTCTCGCTGCCTCAGGCACTCCCTCCTTCCCCTTTTTTCTAGATGTTCTGAATTATTTTGTTTTTAGTTCATATGTATTTCTTTGTCACAGCTTTAAGGTGGTTCTAGATATTGGGCCGGATCCATTTTGTGAGGAGGCTACACTTGTGTGCGCACCTCCCTGGGTTCAAGCCTTTATGGGGACTTGGGGGTTGAGTCATTTAGCAACATGCCTAGCTTGGGGTCAGTTGCCTGGTTCCACTTCCAGATAGCTAGGGTTCCACACAGAGTATTGTGCCAGAGGGGGCACCTTCTTGTCACTTATGGTTTTCTCTAGCATGTGGGCTGGGATGGGGTTCATCAGTCAACAGTTGGGTTGCTCGATATTTGTATCGTGCCAAATGCTCTGAATGCTGTAATCAATAAAAACTGGTGGTCTGTTTTTCTCCAATTACCTTCTGTGGTGTTTTTCTTGCTGTATTTTGCTTCCTTCCTTGTTTGGTGCCCACGCTGCCCTTAGGAAGACTCAACTTGAAATGGATTGACTTAATCAAGGAAGCCATGGCCCTCAGTTTGCAATGCCTGGGCAAGGCTGTTTATAATGTTTTGGAGGTCACTAATTCATAGGGGGGCCATAAGTTGGGAGTGACTAGACAGCACTTAATGTGCATGCACTGTCGTGGGTCAGCCAGGGCTCAGCAATAGTGAGGGCTCCATAGGAGAAGAGGAGCCCCATGTAGCCAGCCTTGAATCTACATAAGTTGACCAGGAAGAAAATGAAATGCATGCTTGTCAGGATTCACGGAGAACAGCTGGTGCAGAGCCACAGGCACCCTCCAGCCCTGATTCAGCAGGTGAAACTCAGTTAGCCGTTCCAAGCCCACCAGTATCTCCTACACCCTTCAAGTGCCACAGACAGAGGCTGAGAACAGAACTCCAGGCAAAAAGGCAGAGTGCATGCCTCCTGGGCTGACACCAGATGCTTGCTGATGACAAAGATGAGTACTTGCGCTGACCAATCAGAGATAAGGGGGGGTGCACACAGGTGGCAGCCTGTCAATCAAATTGTGCTTCACAATGAGGCATTAACCCCTAATCTCCCAGCTCTCTGAATTTGATGCACTAAGCATCCTGGTTTTGGAGGTCAGTTCGCCACACCTGACCTCTGGAACCCTGACTTCCAACTGAATGACCCCACCCTGCCTGACTTCTGAAGCTTGGTACTTAGAGCCTGCAGGGTGGAAGTCCTGCTTCTCAAACTTTGTTCCACTTGCTGTGGTTCTGAGGACACAAGCCATTATTCCTGGTGTCTTGTGGAGGATACAAAAGCTCTTTCTGTTTTGTTATTTTATTCCATTGCACCTATTGTTTCTACAAACTGTTTCCTACTTGAGAAAATTTAAAAATTAGTTAAAATATCTCATCCCAGCCTCATTCCTCTTCTGGTGTTCCTTCTCTCTTCTTTCCTTCTTTCTCATTGTTTCATCACAAGAACCTCAGGTCAGCCAGCTCACAAAATCTCTCAATCTTTCTCCACAACAGCTCAGTTAAGCTGCACTCATGGAACACGCCCCACGCCCCAAGAGAATTAGTGAATTTAAGTAGACGTATGTCTTTAAAGCATACTCACAGTTCATAGAGGGTCTGCTTTCCCTTTTATCTATGTCATTTATATCTGCCAGGATCCAGCTATCAGTCTAAGAAAAACAGACCAGTAGTGACAAGCTGGTAGAAACAGCTAGTTTAGTTGTTCCCTCACTTGAGACACCCAGCTTCAAGGCCAGCCTCCAGGGTGAAACATCAGAGCACAAAAATGAGCCTATAGCTAGCTCAGTTCAAATTGCTGGTAAGGAGCAAAAAAAATGTTGATAAGGACCACAGCAGTGATTCATTCCTATGGTTCTTAAATAGAAGACTGGAAACTAAACCACAGAAGCAAAAATACGAAGCAGGAGCAAACTACTAGCACAGAGCACAAGAGGCCATCTTGGATCCCTACCCAGATTTCTATATCACTAATTTTGCCCTTGAGAAGTGTTCAGAAACTTCAATTGGTACAGAATGTTGCAGCCAGGATATTGACTGGAGTGGGTCATAAGGATCATATCACTCCAGAGTTAGCCTATCTATGCCAGTTACCAATATGTTGCCAGGAAAAATTCAGGGTGCTTGCTTTTGACTGTCAAAGCCCTAGATGGTTTGGGACCAACATAACTGAAGGACCGCCTACTTGCTTATGAACCCACTCAACCCATATGGTAATTTTCGGATACCCTACTTTGGGTGCCTCTGCGTTCTGAGATTAGGCAGGTGGCAACCCAGGAGAGGGCCTTCTCATTCATGGCATCAAAACTGTGGAACTCTCTTCCCAGAGGGACTTTCCTGTTCCCTTCTGTTGCCATGTTCCGCCATTGGTGAAGACTTTTATGTTCTGCTCCCTCCCTCCTGATTGATATTTTAATTGCTGTTTTAATGGATTTGTATGTATTTTAGCTCTGTTTTCAATTGTTTTGGTGATGTGTGTTTGAGTGTGTGTGTTATTTTAATGGTTTTTACATATGATTTTTTTCATGTATGTTTTAACTTATTAGCTGGCTTGAAGGCCCTTGTGAGGGCAGAAAGGTAGGATATACATTTTGTAAAATAAATAAAATACATAAATATTTAGAGAATGGAGAGGCCTGGATTTTTTTTTTCAAGAGGGACAAAAGGAAATACTTTATTCAACAAGTGATTGATAGGCCTGGATAAAAAGACCAGCAGGTCAGTCTTAAGTAGAGTTACACCCTTCAAAGGACACTGACCTCAAGATGACACTGTTAGAGTACTATGTAATGGATTTTAGTACTGGTGAATGCAGCAAAATTTGGAATGCGAATTTCTGTTTTTATCCAGGGCTTCAGATTCCTAACCAAAGAATTGTACCACAATCGCACTGTGCATTTCTTTGATGATATCTTTGACTTCTTGTCTGTACCTCCTCCACACACTTATTTGTTCATAATTGCATCTTCCACTAGACTAAGGTGCCTGCTGTAACAGACTATATGTTTTTCAAACATTAAAGATGAATTGTAATGTAGGCATAGTCTGCTTGTCAATTATGAATTTTCATTATTGTTCTGTTTAATCCAAAAAAAGCTATGAAGGGGAGGGGAGCTGTAAAAAATTTCATTCTGACTCTGGCAAGATGCTTTCCAGTGTTTCAAAAACGTGGTTTTGTTTTTTAAGTGTAGAATTATGGGGAAACAAGAGGCAGGGCCCACGGTACGTGCAGGGGGGGGAGTATTCCTCACAGCTCCCGGCCTGCAGAAGCAGGAGACATGGCAGCAGGTGAGCCCAGCCTTCTCTCTCCCCCCTCCTTCCCCCCAGTGGCAGTGGCGAGACTGGCCCACAAAGCTTTCTCCTTCCCCTCTCTCTCCCCAGCAGTGGTGGCAGCGAGGCCAGCCCACCAAGCTTTCCCCTTCCGCCCTCCCTCCCCAGTGGCGGCAGCGAGGCTGGCCCATCCGCCAAGCTTTCTCCCTCCCTCCCCAGCGACGGCGATAGAAGTGCATGTACAGGGAATGCTCCTTTACTTTTTGGGGGATTTAAGTATCCCCCCATCGTTTTTTACAGTTTTTAGATTTTTCTGCGCATCTAGGGATTGCCCCAAATGTGCAGGAAAATCTCCCTGCCCCCCATGTGCCCCCGATGTGCTGATTTAGATATCTGCACGCGGGGGGCGCCTTGGCTATTAGATATATTGATAATGGAAACTGTATAACCATATAGCATCTTGTTGAAGCTATTTGCTTGTGAGGAAAAATCTGGAATAATTACAATTCTAAATAAAGTTTTTAACTAATTCTGCAGAAAAACCAAGTTAAATAATTCTGTTTGCTGAATGCTTTGTTTTATTTGTGCACAAAAATGCAAGTCGTCCATTTTATAGATACCACTATATGGCAACTCTGTCTGAGTGCTTGTCATAAATGGACAATATCAATATAAATGTTGAAAGCTAGACATGTTCCAATGAATGGTTTTGTGTTAACATTAAATGCCACCCTGTCATCTCTTGCTCTTTCTCTGTCCCCTAGATGAGAAGCTAAAGGGCATCTTTCACCTGAATAAATGGTTAAGGGGGGGGGGAGACTTCAGATTGCTTGAAACACAATTTTCTCACAAAGGATGAGTTAAAAGGATAATGCAAGTGATTGTATTGTACAGTGCCTCCCAGTGTTTTACATGGTGTTCTTTTCCAAGAAATGCCTTTTTGACAATCAGGTGTCTATAAAATCATAGCTAATGGGGACTTTTTGTGTTTTTCAGGATGGAATGGGAAACCTGAGGATCACAGAAAAAGGTTTAAAGCTGGAAGGAGACTCAGAATTCTTGAAACCTCTCTATGCCAAAGAAATACGATCCAGGACAGTAAGTTTCCAGAAACATTTAAAAAATCAAATTCCTGTCTGTCTTAATGCTTAAAATATGTCACTAACTACTAGCAAGATGACTACAGGGTCATCTTGTAACTATATATTAGATTGGCTGCACTGTGGGAGGGTGATTGGTGAACCAGTTGAATCAATAAAAGGAAGAATTAGCAGCATTGGTAATGAAACAAATATAATATTTCCAGAGTATCTGGAAAGAAGAATTGTTTTGCCAGAGAAAATCTGTTTAATCCAATAATCTGATTATGGTAATGGCCAGCCATGGGTTGTGATAAACCAACAAGCACAGATTGATGTTACAGTCATGCTCAATTATTTGCCCTCAGCATCCAGCAATCAAAGGTGTATTGCTTTGAATCATGGAGACTCCATTTGTCTTGCCTTGGCTAATATCCATTGATAGATTGAGTAGAGGGGCATACAGGATTTTGATTAGCTCTCCTGTTGGCAACAAGTAGTGACTTCATAATAAACATGAGTGCACTTTTTTTTGGGGGGGGGGTCCAACTAGTAGAGATGTGCATCATGTATTGTGTTTTATTGGACATTGCTATTACCTGGATCCAGAAGATAGAGCAAATTTACAATAAAATTATATATTTATGTCCTGAAGACAATAATTTATTAAGAGTTTAGTCAGTTTTGTTCATTTTTACCTCACATATGATGTGGTAAGCAGTTTGCAAATGTTAAGCTACTTGAGCCAGCCCACCTTGTCCTTCTTCTTGGTAAAAATGGTAGAGAATGAAACCAGACACAGATGATAGAAGTACATCCTTCTGCTCTGCTCTCACCCACTTGGTTGAGATCGGAGCAGCTGGCAGCAACGCACTGGAAGGGCCTAGTCATGGGTGAAAGATGATTGCTGAGAATGTAACCATATTCTGTACCGAGTACAAAGGCATCTAACCAGTTTTCATAGACAATGAGTTGAATATTCAGTAAAGAAAAATGGGGGAAATCACACTTCCTTGTAATTTCTAGGGGAGGGAATCGCCCTTCTAGTTCAAGAGGTGAAACCAGTTGTGGATTTCTTTGTGGATTTCAGGGAAAGCACTCATAGGTTCCACATAGGCATTGCTAGGTTTGACTTAACAATGAGGCATTGAGCACAACTGTATTCACATGATCAGTGACAAAAATGGGGGGAAACAAACTCAACCCAAAATTACCAATAATGCTGCAAGAGTCAAGCTTTTTGTTGTTGTCCAACTCTTCATGACCCCACGGACCACATCACGCCAGGCCCTCCTGTCTTTTGCCATCCTCTGGAGTTTGCTCAATTTAATGTTTGTTGCATCGGTAACACTGTCTAACCATCTCATCCTTTGGCATCCCCTTCTTCTGTTACCTTCAATCTTTCCCAACTTCAGGGTCTTCCCCAGTGAGTGCTCCCTTCTCATTTGGTGGCCAAATTATTTGAGTTTCAGCTTCTGTATATGTCCTTCCAGGGAACAGGTTTGATTTCTTTTAGGATTGACTGATTTGATCTCCTTGCAGTCCAAGGGACTCTCAAGAGTCTTCTCCAGCACCATAATTCAAAAGCATCCATTCTTCGACGCTTGGCCTTCCTTATGGTCCAGCTCTCGCAGCCATACATTACTACTGGGAATACCATTGCTTTGACTATGTGGACTTTTATTGGCAGTGTAGTGTCTCTGCTTTTTATCATGCTGTCTAGGTTAGCCATCACTTTCCTCCCAAGGAGCAGGCATCTTTTAATTTCATGGCTGCAGTCACTGTCTGCGGTAATCTTGGATCCCAGGAACGTGAAGTCTGTCACTGTTTCCAAGACTTCCCCTTCTATTTTCCAAGGAGTGATAGGGCAGGATGCCATGATCTTAGTTTTTTTTTATGTTAAGTTTCAAGTTTCAAGCTACCTCAAATAAAACATCAAAATATATATTTATTATATGTTGTACACAATGGCAAAGATTAAAAACATAAGGTTTGAATATCAGACTGCTTTAAGAAAGGAACACCTGGTCTGGAATTATATATTAACTTGTGAATGTGTGTCTTTTGGAAATAGCATATATTACTGACCACTGAGAAAGGCCCTAGAGGCCGAAATGCATGTGGCCTTGTTGGTCATTTGATATGTATGTGATATCGTTAACTTTGTATGTGAAATTATTATAGTTTATGTAAAGCGAATGTTGATGTTCTATATTGTGTACACCATACACACACACACACACACACATATAAATATTCACATGATCAGTGACATAAAACAAGCACGGACCTTGCAAAGCCTCTTTCCTTGTGCCTGATGCGTTCAATACAAGGGCATTGGACATAAATGTTAATTCTAAAGCATTTCAAGTACTCTTCCTTCCTGTAGAAACATAACAGCCATACAGTGGTTTGCAATGAATGAGCAAATCACAGCAGTGGTTTATCGTATAATTAAATTTGAGGAATAATGTAGTTTTGATTCCTGGTCTAGTTCTTAATGCAGTTTTAAATTGCACCCAAAATATGATCATGTTTCTTTGTTCTTAAGAATGTTAAGTTGGCCCATTGCTATTTATGTCATCTTTTGAGATCTGGATTTCATACACCTAGCAGAAATGCTGCAATATTTTGAGCACCTTCCCCCATTCAGTTGTTTCCTTTCTTTAGTGGTTCTTCGTGGGACATTCCTCACGTCTAGGATAAGCCCCTCCTCCTTCCGCAGGGTTGGCTCCAACTTTGATCCAGGTGGGGGAGGGGCTTATCCCCTTGCAGGCGATCCAGTTTCTTGCTGGCCCTGCTTGTAGCAGGACGTGCTCCAGCTGCTCTGCATAAAGCAGCTAGCAAGAAATAGAAATGAAAGAAGAAAGAAGAACGATCGGAGCCGCGGCGTGGGAAGCGCGAATTTCGGTGGCTCTTGAGAGGGCTCCAATGCGGCGCCTGGTGGCTGAGGAGCTCCAACAATCCCTCTTGGGATGCACTCCTGCTGGCCTTACCCATCCTCGGGCGGAGGGCCTGCTCCCAAGAGCCAGGGAGCGTGGAGAACAAGAGGCATGGAGGCTTCGTTTTTCTCGGTCTTCCCCCCTCCTTTCCCACACATCACAGAGCACCTTCCAGGATGAGGCACGGATTGGCAATCAACCATCTCCCAACACCTCACCTGCATCGCGGTAAATCAAGCCGCTAAAGGGGGGGATTGTGTTTTCTCCACCCCGGGCGTGCTTGAGGCTGAGATAGGTTTAACGAGCCATGGATCTCCGCTAGCCCCAGGAGACTCCAGGGGGAGGGGGAGATCTAGCTATAGCCCTTCCTAACTTGCTTTCTCAAGAGGAAAAGTGAAGGGGGGGAAGGTTTTACTTGCCCAGTGATGAGTTTCACTTTTACTTTTGCAGGCGGGAAGCCTTTTAGGCAGGAAAACATGGTGTCCACCATGTTTGTCTCCATCTAGGCCAGCACTAAGGCCTATTGTCTTCTTCCTCTAAGCTCTGAGGAGCAGGGCGGAACAGACCAGACCCTATTGGAGAATGGGAGGGGGGTTTGCCCAACCCTCAGATGGATGTCTCAGGACAATTTTATATATATAAGGGGGAGGGAGTCTTGGGTATAGCACCTAAAGCTAGCCTCATTCCCCCTAACCCCCCCCCCACAGGTCCAGTCTAATGGCTGAGAAGACAGTACCAGGCTGTGTGCAAGATGGTGGCAGTGCCTCTGGGGAAGCTACTCCATTCAGGCCTACTAATTCACAGGAACCACAAGTTCCCATGGATAACCAAGCAGCAGAATCCAGGGAATCCATTAATGATGACATGCTTAACTGGTTCCAATGAGAGATGAAGCGTGAGTTCAAGGAGATGATTAAGGAAACTCTACTGAGCTCTACCCCAGATGATTCTTCTATGGGAAGGGGCAGGTCGCTCAAAAGACCCAGAGATAGAACAGCAAGCACCTCTCTGTCGCCTGCCAGGCCTAAACCCAAGAGACACAGGTCTTCATCCAGGGACCAAAGTCCTCTGCTGGATCATGTAGAGTCTGATCCAGAGGTTTCTTCTTCTACCTCTTCAGAAAAGGAAGAAGGAGAACTCTCTGCGGAAGAAGAGGAGGTTGTACCAGCGGTGCAATCCAGACTGTTCCCACAGGAATTATACTCACGTCTCTTGCCTAAAGTGCTAAGGACCCTAGATCTCAAGTCTGGACCTAAGGAAGAGGCTGAACAGGAATCGGAATTTCAGAATGGAGAGAAAAAACTGATGCCAAAGCTAGCAGTTACACAGCCAGGGTTGCCGCTTCCAGCCTCCTTTTATAACATAATGAAAGTGGAGTAGGGGCAACGGGCAAAACCCAAGGCTAACAATCACCTTTTCTCCAAGTTCTATTCCCTGATGCCAGAGGCCACGAAGAAGCTTAAATTACCAGTCGTGGATGATCCTGTTACCAGTTTGTATTAAAATTCAGTGCTGCTGGTGGATGCAGATGGGATGCCTAAAGACCATACGGATAGACCGTATACGGATAGAGACCGTGTGGGGAACAGGCACTCCATAAGAATTTTAAAGCCGCTTCTTCGGCCATCAAGGCATCTATGGCAGGCTCCCTGTTCGCAAGAGCAGCGTACGACTGGGCTGAAAGCATAGCATCGGCTGGCAGCGGGGTTCCTAAGGAATTTAAGGACGAGTTAAAGAAAATCTCCCTGGCGATTGCCTTCACCGTAGATGCTACCCTGGATGTGTTTCGACTGTCTGCCAGGGCCTTGGCATGCAGTGTAACGGCATGGAGGAACAATTGGCTTCGCCACTGGAACCTCCATCTCTTAGACACAGGGGCAATAGAGAAGGTGCCTTCATTCCAGCAGGGACAGGGCGCCTACTCCATTTTCTTCATGGTGCCAAAGAAAAACAGGTCCACGAGAGCCATTTTAGATCTAAAATGGTTGAACAAATTCATTCGTCACAGGACATTCAGGATGGAAACTCTCAAGTCCATCCTGACATCTATTCAGGCAGGGGATTTTCTGATGTCGTTAGACCTGTCAGAAGCATACCTTCATGTCCCAATTCACAACACACACCGGAGTTTTCTGCGCTTCAGTTATGCCAATCTACACTTTTAGTACAGAGCTCTCCAGTTCGGCCTCAAGTCTGCTCTGAGGGTATTTACAAAGGTACTGGTGACTCTGGTAGCTCATCTCAGACTGAAGGGGGTGGAGCTTTTTGCATACCTGGACAATATCCTGATCAAAGCCCCGTCGACCATAGAGTGTATGGAGACTTCACGCCTAACAGTCTGGATCCTAAACGACCACGGTTTCGTAGTGAATTTGGAAAACAGTCATCTCCAGCCTTCTCAGCAACTACTTCACCTAGGAATGGAGATAGATACAACACAGGATCGAGCCTTCCTGTCGCAGGAATGAGACCAGAAAATACGAGCCGTGATGGAGGAGGTGTTGAGAAACGACAAGACAGAGCTTATGACCTTGGTCAAGTTATTGGGAATGCTGGTCTCCCTTCAGGAGATTGTCCAGTGGGCACGTTTCCATGCCAGAACCCTGCAAAGGTTCCTCCTTCCCCATCAGGGGGTGATAGCGAACAAAAGGTTCAAGATGCTTCAATTGCTGGTGTCAGTACGCCAGCAGCTGAAGTGGTGGCTAGAACCCTCAAGGTTCAAACTCAAGGTCCCTCTCCGAGACCCTCAAGGTTCAAACTCAAGGTGCCTCTCCAAGACCCACCGAGGACCATCATGAAAATGGATGTGAGCCTGTTGGGCTGGGGGGGCCACTCAGGAAAGAGGATGGTTCAAGGAGAATGGTCTGTACAGGAGACACAGGAGAGCATCAATTTTCTAGAATTGAGGGCAATTCGTCTTGGTCTCCTGAATCTTGCAGATCAACTGTCGGGTCACCATGTCTTGGTCCAGACCAACAACATGACGGAGGCCTACATGAATCAGCAAGGGGGCACCAAGATTCAAAATCTACATGTGGAGGCTGCCAGGCTGATTTCTTGGGCAGAGAGTCACCTACTGTCGTTGGAAGCCAACCAAGTGGCGAGAAGAAACAACGAGCTGGTGGACTGGTTAAGCCAGAAAAGGCTGGATCAGTCGGAGTGGAAACTAAATGTGGAAGTATTCAAACTCATACATCACAAGTATGGGAACATATGCATGGACCTATTTGCGAGAGAGTTGAACCATCAAGTTCTGGAATTTTTCTCAAGAGAAAGAAACACCCTAGCAAAGGGAACCGACGCACTGAACTTCACATGGCCACAGGGCCTTCTTTATGCCTTTCCGCCACTGCCAATCATCCATAGGGTGCTGCAAAAGATTCGCCAGCAAAAGGCAGAGGTAGTGCTCATAGCACCTTTCTGGCCGCACCGATCTTGGTTCCAGGACCTTCAAAGACTAGCCATCATGAAGCCCTGGCACCTCTCCCCATGGGAGGACTTATTAACTCAAGGGCTGACAAAACATCCGAGGCCGGAGTTGCTCAATCTAGCAGTGTGGAGATTGAGCAGGAAATGCTATTGGGGGCAGGTTATCAGGTTAAGGTTGTAGACACCATGCTGGCATCTAGGAAGACGTCCACCAATAAATCTTATGACCATACCTGGTCGGTCTTCCACTCCTGGAACATGCACCAGAAGATAGATTCCCTCCAGGCTTCTGTTAAGTCCATCTTGGTTTTCATTCAGGATGGGCTAAATAAGGGTCTCAGCACAAGTACCCTTAGGAGACAGGTGTCGGCCATCTCCACTGTCCAGGGGGCGAGACACGGGCGGTCCCTTCTCAGGCATCCTCACATTAAGAGGTTCTTAAAGGGGGCAGTACACAGGTTCCCTACATGGAACCTTAACACAGTTTTGCAAGCTCTTTGTAAACACCCATTTGAGCCCATGGCCTCCTGTCCTCTCAAGGAGTTAACGTTCAAAACCCTCTTCCTCGTAGGAATTACCTCTGCTCACAGGATTTCCGAATTGAGAGCCTTATCAGTTAACAGGGAGCTGTGCGTCTTCCATCGGAACAAGGTGGTCCTTTGCATGGATCCGGCCTTCATTCCAAAGATCAATTCAGTTTTTCATAGGGCAGAGGAAATTATTCTGCCCTCTGTCTGTGCCAATCCACAACATGATAAACAGCGGGAGTGACATTGTCTAAATGTCAGGAGGGCCCTCAGGTTTTATATTGAAAGGACCAAATAATGAAGAAAATCAGAAGTGCTCTTTGTGTCCTTCCAGAAATCTTCTATGGGGGTACAGGTTTCCACCTCTACGTTGAGCAGGTGAATTAAGGGTTGTATAATCCTGGCCCACAAGGCTAAAGGGTTAGAACCTCCAGAGGGAATTGTGGCGAACTCCCTTAGGGGAGCAGCCACGTCTGCAGCATACCGGTCGTTTCCCTCCTTAGAAACTATATGTAGGGCAGCCACGTGGAAGTCCGTTCACTTCTTTACCAAACATTACAGAGTGGACAAATTAGCATCAGTTGAGGCAGCCTTCGGACACAGGGTGCTTCAACACACTCTAAATGGGGATGTGATTTCCCGCCCTGAAGCTCATAGCTTTTGTACATCCCAAACGTGAGGAATGTCCCACGAAGAACCACTAGAGAACAGAAGGTTTCTTTCACTTACCGTGAATCTTCCTTTCTCGGTGGTTGTGAAGTGGGACATTCCTGCGCACCGTTTCTTTATGGGGTGCACCTCCCCTTCATTACAGAGTTGTGGGGAAGCAAAAGACGGTACAGAGGGGAACCTTGTCTTAGTTAAAAGTTGGTTCCCTACTCTGTGCCCAGTTTGTTACTTTAGTTAGTCTCTCTGTGTTTTGGGAGAAATTTTCTTCTTTCTAGTGCCTTTCCAGCAGGGGTTTGACCTAACTGGCTTGAAGATGACTAGATCGCCTGCAAGGGGATAAGCCCCTCCCCTGCCTGGATCAAAGTTGGAGCCGACCCTGCGGAAGAGCTTATCCCAGACATGAGGAATGTCGCACTTCAGAACCACCGAGAAAGGAAGATTCACGGTAAGTGAAAGAAACCGTCCGTTCTCTATCAAAATTCACACAGCAACCTGCCGTGCAAAAACTTGTAGTAGGAAAGATCTTGTATTTAAGCAGTCCTGTGTCTGAATTATATATGCACTGAGCCTCAGCTGCATTCAGTCCTAGGCTTGTAGGAGAGATCCTTCCAGTTATTAGTTATGTCAGTTATGATCCTGTTGTAAGCACTCCACAATGCGTTTGGAAGGTACCTGATACAGCAACCTTACTGAAGGTAATCAGGTGTGGATCTAATTGGTGCCTGAATGGGAGAGCTCCTGGGAACTTTGTATATACTACCTTAAATTCCATGATGGAAGAAGAGAGTGATAGAAATGCAATAAACAAATAAACTCTGGAGATTTAAATGTCTACATAGTTAAGGTATAACGATGATTTTTCATTTTGTTCTGTTCTCCCCATCTTCTCTCAACCTACTGAGAGCCATTGGTGTAGTGGTTAAGAGTGGTAGATTCTAATCTGGAGAACCAGGTTCGATTACCCACTCCTCCACTTAAAGCAAGCTGGGTGACCTTGGGTCAGTCACAGTTCTCTCAGCCCCCCACCAAAACAAAATAGCTCTCCATAAAGAAGAGCTAAATTTTCAGGCTGCCAGACAATATTTGGATCTGCTGTCTAGACTACATCCACTGCCATAAGATAATTAATTAATTAATTCTCAGCCTAATTTTGTGCCTAGTAATTGTTTATCCCTACAGGGTGTATGCCACATCTAGCAGGTGAACCTTCTGTTTTGCTGCCATAGCATACAGTTGGAATGATTATGTGCCATTTCAGAATAAAAGGTTAGGCTTTCCTTTAGAATGAATGTAAAGTAATGGCACAAATGATTATTCATACCCAAGATATGTATTTCAAAGGAAGAAAACTTGAATTCACAAATTTCATTAACTTCTTAAAGAATTGATTGATGCAAGTGGCAAAAAATAGTTAAGTATAGAGTGCTTAAAATTATTGCAACTACATTTAATGGCAGCAGGGGTTTTTTTGGCTATGAACATTTTTGACATTCTCATTTAACCTAAGTAGCTTTAAATAAATAGGCTATGCATTCTTTAGTTTGCCATTAATACTTTACAGGATGGATCACAGTTCCTGTTTCCTGTCAGAAGTATTAATTTGATCATATATTAACCTCCCACTTTGATATGATATTAGATACCTAATTAAACAACTTTAACAATACATTAAATTTGCATTTGTCTTATAAAAATTGGGTTTTGTGGAATAGTCAATGCAACATTCAATACAATATCCCATTTCATTACTTGAGGTTATAACCTTTGCAAATTGGTTGCAGATTGATCTCAGCAGCAGCAAACATTTTTTTGAAAGAGACTTAATGAGGAAATCTTCATATATATATATTTTTCATAAGGGAATAAGGGAAAACCTTTGACTCGTAAAATTTCATTCACTGTGATGAATCCAACTGAAGAGAAAATACATTTTGGTAGTTTTATAAACAGTTTGCTAAAGTGGCTAAATAACATATTAATTGACATTACAAAAGTAAATGAAACTTGTTTTTCTAAACTGTAATAAAAATAATGAATGTTTTAGACTGTGAAATGCTATGTGTGCTTCCTTTTAAATAAAAGGGGGGGTGGCTTTGAAAACGCCATGCATTGTATGGGTAAGTGCTAGTTGTGCACCATTAAAGTGACTGTATAGAAATATTGATTTCTATAAACCCCTGCCTTCCCCTGACCCCTGCCTTCGCCTGGAATGTTTTGCTGATACCCTGCTGTGTTGCATTTCCTATTGAAGCCACATGGCCTCAATAGCCCTGCCCTATAACCCTACATTCTTCACACTTCCATGATGGCAGAGAACAGATGGCCCTAGCAAACAGGCAAAGACACACGTACGCTATGGAGTGGTTGGAATTTGGGGACCACATGACTGCAGGTGTGGTCTTCAGAGTGCTGATCATTCAGAAGTTGTAACCAAGACAACCAACAAATTAGACACCCCTATGCCCACTCGCAATTGGCTGAATGGCCACAGCTGATTGTGACTGGAATGTACCTATATATCTATTCAAACCCTATGGAGAGAGCTCTCTCTCTTTCTCCTGCTATGCTCTCTGTTACTCTGGTGTTCTGTTCACCTACATGCTGTCCTGCCATGTGCTCTGTTGGAGGACAAAGGATTGCTTGGTGAGCCAAGCTCATGATTGGCAAAGATGGACTTCTTGCTCCAAATCCCTTGGGGCTACTGGATTATTGCCAATGGACTATTCTGGACTGATAACTGTTCCTGACTTGGTAAATATGCATCTCTAATGTGTAGTAAAGGCAAAACATTGCCTAACCTTTGTTATTTTGAAATCCTTATTAGTCTAACTGCAAAGCTCTGCGCTGAATAAACCTTATTCTTGTTTATAAATACTGTCTGTTTTGATGTGCAACTGAATCCCAAGCCTAAATCGTGCAGCCTAACTGGCTACACGCTACCATTGAGATTAAGTGTACATCTCTGAGGAGGTGCTAGTGTGTTCTGTCTGGTGGCTATTGTTCTGAAATCCTGAGAGCCTACCTCTCTGGGTTATTGTGTAATGTATTGAGCCAGTGTAGAGTTTTCCCCTCATCCCTGGAATGGCCTGGGGGGCAGAATCTATACAGTGACTTAGAGTTATACAACAGATTTCCAGAAGAAAAAGATCCATGAATGTATGTAAACACAGTCAAACTAGAAATTTAAGCTGTTTTCTGGAATCAAGAGCCATGTGCATGAATACTTCCTCATCTCACAGGGGGTTTGACTATCTCCCCCCTGCATATCACATCACATGTTGATCCAGCAGGCCTTCAGGCCCTCAAATGATGGATGAAGGGCTTCAGTGGGGTGGGACAGAAATCCACAGTCCACATTCGAAGCCACCAGCTTCATTAGGAGGGGGGGGGACAGATGGACAGAAAAGCTTGCTTGTGATGTCACTTCTGTGGAAAAACCAGGAGTAACATTATGATGCCTGGGGCAGTACTTTAGGATAGGCCCCAAACCCTATGGTTAAACCCAACATCATGTCACTTCTTTCAGTTTTTTGGTGGAAATTACTTCTTGTAATGGTGTGATGTCAGTGTACTCCCCCCCCCCAATAACCTTTGAAGTGCCAGCATAGAAGAGGGAGAATTCCTTCCTGCCCTGCATGGCCCTTTGGATCCCAGTCCTTGTAACCAGGGGTCATTTCGTAGAAAAAGAGCTAGGGGAACTCATTAGCATAACTCATTAGCATATGCCACACCTCTTGACATCAGGGGCCCAGCGGTGGACCTGCAAGGCCAGCGGGAGTGCGAGGAAGCCCCGCCAAGGCCCTCCCTGGCCCCAGGCAGGCAGGGGTGGGGAGAGGTGGGGAGGAAGCAACTTACCCTCCCTCTTCTCCTGCCTCCTCCTGGCTGAATGAGGGCTGGAAGCGGGGCAGCCGGAAGCAGGGGGCGGAGCTTCATCATGTGCCCCGCCCCCTGCACCTCACCCGGGGGAACTGTGTTCCCCCGCGTTCCCCCCCGAAATGACCTCTGCTTGTAACTATTTTTGATAATATCTCAGCAAAATGGGGAATATTTGCATTGTTTTTAATTGCCTTTTCCCGACTCTGGCAATTTGCATTGAAACATACTAGCCGCCATTTTTATTATATCTTATTTGACCTTTCTCACTTTCTCATGTTTTGATGACTGAGATCAGCTCTGAAATGCTTTTGAATTAAGAAACTGCAGTAATCTGAAATCATTAAGAAAGGACAGGAATGTGCTAATATGTAAGATACTCTCAGGCACTGACAAATTAAGCAAACTGCATCGTTGTATACATTCTGCTAGTTTTGATGATATTTTCTCGTATGGTAAAATTGCAAATGCTAGTCATATTTATAGTAGATAAAGCACAGTAAAAGATAGAATTAAGTTTCATTATCTTTTCATCTAGTATAATAAAGTTACACTATCAGTTCAGTGTTGTGTGCATAATAATATTCACAAGACCAAATCCCTCTTATGCATAAGTATTCCACTTGCAATCTTTCTTATTTCAGGGAAGCCTTGCAAATATTGGCCTTGGCTGTACAAATTGTATTAATACACTAATATCTGTGTCTGTTTCTGTGTGGATGGATCAATCACACATGTGGTGCCTATTCAGATAAGACACATACAAAAAGAGACCCTGGTCCTCTTCAAAGGTTGTATTCTGATTGAGGAAGAGAGCAATATGGGTTCATAACAAATCATTTAATTTCAGGTATGTTCAATTCACTCCTTTAATAAGGATCTGTTGCTCATTCTTAAATCTGAATATTTACAGAATAAAAGCATATGAGTAAGTCAAGTGTACTTGTGGCAAACACAATTTCTGCTTTAACTATAAAACAAAGAGTTGAAACAGTTATACTTTCAGACTACAAAGATCAGTTCCCCTGATGTACTGTCTCCTCAAAGGTATCCCCAGAATCCAACCATTTTTGACGATGTTTTGATCTCTGTGCCCGACTCCGCAACCTTCGCTGTATGGCTCCAGACAGTGCTCAAGTGTTTCAGTGATGCAGGGCTAATGGTGAAATGAAAGAAGTGTCTCCTGGGGGTGCCGCGGGTGGAATTTCTGGGGTATGCGGTCGACGCACAGGGCATCCACCCCACACCAGACAAGATCCGCACCATCATGGATGCTCCTGCTCCCTCCTCCAAAGCCGAACTGCAGGCCTTCCTGGGGCTTTTACATTTCTATCACTCTTTCCTGCCCCACAAGGCTGCAGTTGCAGAACCTCTCCACCAGTTCCTGGACAAGAACACTCCGTGGTCCTGGGGTCCCAAACACGCTGCTGCCTTCCAGGCAGTGAAGGAACTGTTGTCCTCCAATGCGGTCCTCGCCCATTTCGACAAGACCTTTCCATTGATTCTGGCTTGCGATGCCTCCCCATATGGGGTGGGGGTGGTCCTGGGGCACAAATTGGCCAATGTCTGCGAAGTTCCAATTGCATACTATTCCCGCACCCTCTGTGTGGCCGAGCACAACTACGCATAAATTGACAGAGGCCTTGGCAATCATGGCTGGTGTAAAAAAATTCCATGACTGCCTGTACGGCCGGCCCTTCACCGTGGTCTTGGACCACAAGCCACTGCTGGGCCTCCTGACCCCGGACCACCAGACCCCACAAATGCTGTCTCCCCGGGTACTCTGCTGGTCCATCTTTCTAGCCGGATACCAGTATACACTTGTTCATCGCCCTGGAAAAGTGATGGGCCATGCAGACGTGCTGAGCCGTCTCCCCCTGCCGTCTTGTGACCCCTATCTGGCCCCTGCACACCATGTCGCCCTGCTGGAGGACCTGCCCGACTGCCTGGTCCAGGTCCCCAAGGTTGCGAGGCACACCAGCCAGGATCGCATCCTCTCCCAGGTCTTGGACTGGGTGGGGAGGGGGTGGGACCAGAGTTTACAGCATTCTCATCCTGGAGGGATGAACTGTCATCGCACAAGAGGTGCCTGCTCTGGGGCAGCTGGCTCAATGTGGGAATGATGGAGACCCACATACCTAAACGACTATGTTTGCTAGGCGAGATCTGAACCATGGGGGGAGGAGTATTGTGTTCTAATGGTGACCGTGCATGCAGTTGCCCTTACATATGGCCATGTGAACTAACCTAGCTTCACATCCTGAGACAATAGAAGGAGAGGATCCTAGAACCAGCCTGTTGGCTCGTCCGGATCCTCAAGGGAACCTATGGTTGCAGTAACACTGTAAATAATCCTATCATGGGTGTGGGTGTGTATTGGGGTGTGGTTTGTACTTGTATTTAAAGTGGGCATCTGGCTGGCTTCTGTATCTCCAGTTTTCTCTTTTCCTATTAGCTGAAATCACTACACTATGCCTCAGTCTCAGTACTTTATAGTGTGAACTGGCAAAATCCAGTTTGAAAGTGGATTATTGAGTGTATTTGATCGCAGCCTAAGTCTCATTGACTTCAGTGAGTAGGTTTGCACAGCAAATCTGAGTGTGAAACAGAGCTCCCCCTCCTCTTCCTCCAATTGCAGGCCTGCAAATGCAGGTGCACAACTCTTTATGCATCACACCTACGTTATGTAAGTTTCATGTGCCTTCATGGCTATAATCAGGTATAGGACCCCTTTCCCTTCTTGATTTTTCAGTTCTTGAAACATAATGGAGAAAGGCTTTCTTTATAGGAAGAAGCCTACACAAAGAGGATGGAATTCCTCAAATCAGCCTCACTGCTCTTTTTGTATACTCTTATTAATTTTTTTTCTAGCTATATAGAGGAGTTATACTGCTGGTTTTTTAAAAAGCAAAAAAACCCCAAAACCCGGTAATCATCTGTTTGAGTAGAAAGGAGAAAGAATGTCGAACTGGATCCAACCCTTAGGTTTTTTTTTTTAAAAAAGAAAGGATATGTGCATGCAACGTTGGCTGTTGCATCATGCTGGGGATTGTGCTTGGAGCATTCATTCATAAGCGCAGTGCCTCATCTATCTAGGGATGCATGGCTGAAAGTGTGTTAACTGGTCATTAAATCTATCTAGTAGGATTGCAACAGCATTTTTTTTTTGTATTCTGAAATCAAGCATTGTTTAGCTGTATAACTCGCAAATAAGACACTGTTGTCAGAAATCCTTTGAACATGGTTGGTCATACTTGACCAGGTAATGGACTGTTAAAATAAGTTTAATGGCTTCATGTCCACTGGGAAGTAGGTGTGCTTTTCTCACTTCACGGTGATAGTGCATTTTTGCGCTTGTTTTAAAGAAAAAATTATAGATGCATCAGATTTCCTAGAAGCAAGCAGAGCATCCTAAACCCCCAGCTGAACATATTGCACACTAAACATTATCTTCCATGCCACTTGCATGGAACATGAGCATCTTGCTGCCTTTAATTAAGAAGTTAACTGGACCATGAAGCATTGGCTGAGTAAATAGAAGTGATTTGTGCTTCGTCAAGAAGGCACATTAGGCATCTTTGCATTTCTTGCCTGCACATAAATTATGGAGATTATTAAAAACTGGAAGGGTCATCTATAAGCCCATCTGTAGCTCAGATTCTTTGCTGTTCTCGCTACATAACTGTCTTTCTAACTGTTGTAATTTATTGTGGACTATTGCATGAACCATCTGCTTACTTTTATAAACTGCACCAACAAACTTTGACTGAAAATCATATATAAAAGCACAATTGTTAATTTTATGAGTTGGAAACTGGTAGTAGGAATTCTAAAGTTTTCAATCTGCACTGCAACAGTTTGGCCATAATTTTAAAACAGAGAGACGTTTGATGACATGCCTCTTTTGAAAATAGCTGTTAAGAGTATTTATTTATTTTGTTTTGAAATGTGCCACTTTTAAATCTGCCAACAAGAAGCAGCAGAGAGTTTGTTAAGCAAATGTGGGCTGGGGTGTTTTTGTTTTGTCTTTATGCTAATAGAAATAAACCAGGATATAGGTGGTTGATTCTTACTTGCTGGGATATCCCCATGGTTCTTCAGAGAGTCTCTATTCTGGAACCTCAGGAGTCACTTTGTAATAAATCCACTCCTATAACTCTAAACTCTGCCATCTGTTGAAACTCTGTGATGGGTACTTTTTAATATGACTAAATTATCACTAGAGTAGGTAGAGCTAGGCTTTTCCTAGGAGGAAATAGGTATCTAGGTTATTTTCAGTGTCTGGTAGTATAACAAAAAATCAGGAAGAAACAGTTGTGCTTACACTTGAGCAGTTAGGACCAGGCATTAGCTACATGTCAACTTGGCCACTTAGTTGGAAAAAGAAAAATTATTTGTGCGAATCCATGTCAATCACAAATCATCACTTCAGTTATGTACTTAACAACTCAATCAAATATGTGATTACTAAGGATAGACTGAAACCAGTTAACTGATGTTATTAGTAGTCTCATCCCAACTGACAGCACTCATTAGCTTGAGTTCATGTCATGCAGGGTCTGTCAACAAAGAAGATGCCATATGTGTCATATATTGAGATACTGCCGCACATGAATCACAATAGTACCAGATGTATGCAGCAACAAATAATGATTACAGCTTCTTATAAAATAGAACTACAGGTCCTTAATATAGTTTTCAACTCTGGGTTGGGAAATTCCTGAAGATTTGGGTGTGGAGTCTCAGAGAGGTGGAGTTTGGCAAGGGGAGCTAAGCAGTAATGTGAAGCCATAGATCTCAACCTCCAAATCTGCCGTTTTCTATAGAGGAGGTGATCTCTGTAGTCTGGAGATCAGTTGTAATTCATAGAGAACTCCAGGCCCCACATGGAGTTCAGCTGCCCTAATCCTGAAAAATGTAAAGCTGGCTAAATTAAAGGTTTAATTGATTGCATTAGTAATTCTCTTATTTTTAAAAAGTTTCTAAGCAGCTAGTTCTTATTGAGATTGTAAAGCTGTTTCTGGGCTGTATCTAGGGTTGCCAGCTCCCAGGTCCAGGCAGAGGCTTCCCCACTCCTGGGGGCTCAAACCCACCCCTAGCCAGGTGGCCATCGGGGGAAGCCCCACCCCCAAGCCGCAGCCACCTGCAGCCACCCCTCTCCCTCCCTGCTAAAAGATTTGGCGGGGAGCACAAGCGAACAGGGTGGTGGCGTGGGCCTGAATGCCAAGCGGCAAATCACCACTGGGAAAGGAGCCCTGTGCATGCCATGCCCCCCCACTACCAAAAAGACCCTTTAAAGGGTCTTTTTGCCAGTGGAGCTGTGGCCTCTCCAGCTGGTTGGCAGGCCATGTGCTCCCCACTGATCAACTGAAGCTAAAGCAAGGAGGAAGAGTGGTGGTCATGGGTGGTTGTGGCTCAGGGGTAGGGCTTGGAGGCATCTCCACCCACCCCCGAAATGCCACCCCAAATCCCCCCACACCAGATTGACCTGGGTGGACCTGGCCACCCTAGCTGTATCACTTCAGATTGCCATTGGTGGCTCATATGATTAAATGTTTCTCCTCTCTTACCACTATCTTTTCTTTCTCAGACATCTAGTTTTATATGTGCAGATATTTGGTTTCGGTATGGAGAAATGTTCAGTTATCACCCACCTCAATAAGGACAAGTGTCACTCTGTAGTAATCATAGAACTACTAATGACTGCCTTCTGGCTGTCTAACACTGCAGTCCTAAATAGAGTTATGTCTTTTAAGTCCATTAATGTCCATAGGCTAAGAAGGGTATAACTCTGTAGATGAAACAATAAACAATATTTATTCCATTTATTCCATTCCAACACAAAATCAGTACAAAATTAGATCAGTTAGAGCAGGAGTGTCAAACATAAGGCCCGGGGGCTGGAATTGGCCAGTGAGCAACTACCGCAAGGGAGGGAACAGGAGGCTGCTTGGGGGGGGGAGTGGGCGGAGCCACTCCAATTGTGACTTCAGCAGGGCGGAACAACCTCATCTGCAGCAGTCAACGCCGTGTGGGAGCATCTGCCCAGTGTTGCACCACTGGATCTCTGCTCCACCCATATGGGTTTTCCTTTCCACTGCCCACCAAGCCCATGGGGCCTTGCAGTGAGGATACAGCAACTCGGAGCTTGCCCGCTGCTGTCCTTTATACAGTTTTATCTCCGGTACCTGGCATTATGTTTTATCGCACACATGGCCCAGTCTGCAAAGTGACATTTACAAGCCCTTGTAACAAATGAGTTTGACACTTCTGAGTTAGATTAATAATTCCTTAATTCATGTACATATCCAATTTTGTCCAATTTTACAAAGCCTGAGATATGAATTTAAAATTATTGCAGTTCATAATACTGTGTGATTTTTTCCTGGAGACATATAAGCAACCATTTTCATGTGATATTCACAAAGAGAAAAATGAGAAATGTTTCTGAAAGTACATTCATATTGATTTCAATAGCCGCTAGAATATGCCTTGTTTTCAGCGGAGACTCATGCGTAATGCACCCAAAAACAAAGTGGATGGCTTGTAGATTGCTAATGTGTAAAGTATAAACCTGCATTGGCATATAAACTGTTACTTTCTCACTCTTTTTTCTTGTTAGTCAGTAAATTGATCTCAATTTACAGATTAATAGATGTCGCATAATTTACACTGCCCTACATTTTCTATTTCAATAATGCTACCTGCTTTTATTAGTCTTCTTTAGGCTACAATTAGCACAGTGCATGTAATACAGGAAGCTTTTAACACTGAAAATTAATAACAAAAGCACTTGTCTTGCAACATTATACAATTTTCCCAGGAAAGGTTTTAATGGTGAAACTCTCCTCTGTGGAGATCCAGCATCCAGTGAGATATTGTTTCTGCCTTTCTGTTTATAATTCTTGAAATATTACAAGTGTGATCTAAATTTGACATGAGCTGAGATGTGGGGAGTCTGTTGGGTTTCTACTGTGTGAGCATACTGCCTCTCCCATATAGATTATTGGCTACTTGCAACATTGGGCACTAAACTTTTCATCAGATTCAGATATAAGAAATAAATCTGGGAAGAGGACTTTTTTCTTCCACTGGTGATCAAAGAAAGCAGAAAATGCTAAATATGATGCAGACCTGTACATAACACTGATGTGATGGATTCCGTTTTTAAGCAAAATGAAAAGTAGGTCCATTGCACGTCTTCCCCTTAAAAGAAAACATATTCTTGAAGAACAATCTTGAAATAAAATATGGGTGTTGTTATTGTTGTGTAATTTTGTATCCAGGCAGGATTTGTTCACAGTTCTTTGATCTTTAGTCTGTGTAAATGATCTAGCAAAAGATATTAAGTCCCATATGCCTGTGGCTAACTTTTCCATTTACCTCAGTTTCCAAAGTGCCAAGCTTTGGCTGGATTATGCTCAATGTTTGCAGTATAAATTATTGTATCTGGTAATCTCGTTCACAGCCTGAAGTGCAAAATCTGAATTGAAGCATAAAGCCATTTGCAATCCTTGCTTCCTCTTTTGTTTCATACATACATACATACATACATACATACATACATACATACATATGCTGCTAAATATTGTTTTTAAATGTTATTAACCTAACACAAAAGTGAAAAAGGCATTAATTGATTAGGAGTTGACTAACAAGTCATTGTTTCTTAATCATATTCAGCCACCCACTGAATCTGTACAGTGCTAGGTAGACTCTGTCCCAAAAGTAAAATGATTGTTCCTTTTCACTGGTGAAATGCTCCAAACATTTGTATCATCTCAAGATCTCACTTCCTCTCTAGTAAAGGTAAAGGTTACCCTTGCTCGAAAGCCAGCCAGATCCAACTCTAGGGATGCGGTACTCATCTCCGTTTCCAAGCCGAAGAGCCAGCGCTGTCCAAAGACATTTCTGTGGTCTAGCCATCTGTAAACTGCAAGGTATGGTACAGGGAACCAGAAAAATAAACAAAACAGACTATTAAAGTGCCAACAGTTCCACTTGCAAGAAATGTCAGCTAAACGCAAGCATCACAACTTAATGTCAAATCATTGTTGGCATTTTGTATGGAGTAGGTGGAAATCTTCAGGCAGAATCTGGTGGGATTTAAAGCATACATGCATTTACTCTCACAAAATATTCCTTCACTTGTAATCTCTTGAAGATTTCCATAGGTCTGGCAATTTCCGCTCATTCCTTGCTGAATCTCTACAAGGATATTTCTTTGGGAAATGATTGAGAAGTTTGATTTGAACTGTTTTTGTCTAATTGAGTACTTGAGCCAATAGCCACATGCCAAATTCCTGGATTTAAAATGGTAGATAGAAGCATGAAATAACTTCTGTCAGAACAGTGCATGTTCAAAATTTCAGATATTATGAAGTTTCAAACTGTGCCGAAGCCTGTTGTGAGCAGTGTTCCCTCTGAGTTAGTGTGAGCTAGCTCACAGTTTTTTAGCCTCCAGCTCATACATTTTTTGTCTCAGCTCAGGAAGGACGCCTCCAGAGCAAACTATTTTATGCAGTAGCCAAATTGCTCGCTCACAACTTTAGTGCCAGTAGAAGAAGAAGAGATTGGATTTATACCCCGCCCTTCACTTGGAGTCTCAGAGCGGCTTACAAACTCCTTTCCCTTCCCCTCCCCACAACAGACACCCTGTGAGGTGGGTGGGGCTGAGAGAACTCTGACACAAACTGCTCTTTTTCAAGGACAGCTGTGCCAGAGCTTGTGACTGACCCAAGGTCACATCAGCAGGTGCAAATGGAGGAGTGGGGAATCAAACCCGGTTCTCCCAGATTAGAGTCCGCGCACTTAACCACTACACCAAACTGGCTCTCACAAAGTAGCTCACAAAGTAGAATTTTTGCGCACAAGGCTCCCCAGCTTAGAGGGAACATTGGTTGTGAGGCCCCAAAATTTTATGTATCCCTACCAAAATGAATTCCCTCTTAGTTCCTTATCAGTAAAAACAGATATAACTTCATTTCCCAACCTCTCAGATGTATTATTTATAAGAAGATACTAACGAGAGAACCTCAACTAAATTTTCTCAATGAACCATAATAAAGGAGCACTGTGTTCAGATAAAGTAGTAAAAGGAACCCATGCACAAATATATTTTATTTCCCCATATGTTCAACAGCCATAGTGACTGCATCCTTGCCAGGTACAAAAGGATTAAAAACATAGTTTGTCTCTGAGGGTTAACTTATCACTGAAAATATAGCCAGGCTTGAAAAGAGAAGAAACTCTTACAGTAAACAAACTTTCTAGAAAATAATTTCACAAATAACATTCCAAAGTGCAGTCTGATTGAGGCCGCCTATAGCATATTGAAAAATTTCATTAAATGTTACTAACATGTCATAAGCTTCCTTAAATGGAAGGGTAATGGCTCATAACATTTGTAAGCTTTTTAATTTCATGCAATATGAGCAGCATAATCAGCAACTATTAAAGTCAATCAACTGTACCAAGTGGGGCTACCTGCCTTGGATTTTGTCTATATTTTCATAGTTGCTTCACCTGTAACATCGCTCTGAAAACAATGTATTTTCACCTTTTGTGTGTGATACCTAGGACAACATGCCAAATAAGATGATATCCAAACTGTATGAATGCTAATAGAAGGCTGAACACTTCCTGAAGTTTGGGCAGTGGAGTCTTTCCATTTGCAATAGATATATTTTACTTTGAGTTAGTAGAACACAACACTGTTCATTGGTCGTCCTCCAAGATAAAATATGAATGGAAATAATGAAAAACAAACTGTCACTTTCTCTATTTCTGGATTTTTTGGGTGGCAAGGGTACAAAGGCTGTAAAGGGATTAGAACTGAAATATAACAATTCACATAATTTACTTATAATTTTTTTGGCAAATGTTTACCTTGATTTAAAATGGGCATAAATGCCCATTTAGATAGATAGGTGACAGCTACTTTACTGAATTAATACAGAAATTCAGTACAGGAATGTTCAAGATTACAGTGATCCTATGCAATTAGACTTATAAACAAAACAAGTTTGACCAGCTTGATCTCTCTTGTACTCTACCCAGTTGCTGGTTACTTCCTAGAAAGTGATCTCGCTGACAGAAGGTCTCGATGGTTTCCAGGGATGCCAAAGATTGAACCTGAGATCTCCTGCAGGCAAAGCAGGTGCTCTGCCACTGAGCCATCCCAAGGTTGTTGGGGGACTCTAGTGTGTATTCTGTTGCACTTCTGTGATAGTATTCCACATGGTTCTATTCCACATGGTTACTGTTCCAAGTAAATTTCAATAAGTTACAGTCTTGGAAGTGAACTGGCAGTAGCCTAAAAATAGATTTCATGCCACCTTTGCTTATCAGTGCTTCCTTTCCATAGTTCTGAACCATCCAGACAGCACTGTCGGATAAGTTATACTTAAACAGAATTTTGCAGAAATTGCATCAGTAACAGTCTCAAAACTCATATTCCTGGATATATGGCATGATATTGACATTATTAAGATCAGACATGAACTAATTACTAATCTCCTGATAGCACCAAAAAACTGTATTGCTTCCAGATGGAAGTCTCCCTCAGCTCCAACACACACTTGCTGGTTTAACAAGGTTTGGGACCATTTCATTATGGAAAAAATTACAGACAGCATACCAGAGACAGAAATCTACCCAAGACTGACCAATGTTATAGAGAAATGATTCCCATTCCTGGACTATGTCATGACAAATGACTGCCAGCCACACAACTCAACATATCTCAACATGATTCACTCTTAACATGCATTCTGTGAACACTCCAGTTTCCCTTATTCCACTTCCAGCTTGCACAATGTCTGGTCATGAATTCATAACCTGATATTAAGAATTGTCAGAATTGGATCATCAAAATTTTTACACATCAGTATTTACTTTAACACACTACACCCTGTCATTAGGTTCAGTTTCATTTCTATATTCTACTCACTTATGCTTGTTTGTTTATACTGATTTTTCAAATGTACTGTATTATCTGTAATTGTTGCTATATTTGCTGAAACTATGTGCACTACTGTTTTAGACTGTACCATTTAAAAACCTAATAAAATGTTATTTTTTTAAAAAAGTAACAGCCTCAACAGTCGGATATGAAAGGTGATGAACCAAGAGCAGTTTATTTGAGGAATCTTTAAACGGTACAGAAAGTGGGGATTTTCAAAGTTTCCTTATAGGTAGGTGTTGTATGTTGGGCCTAGTTTACAAAAAATACATGGAACAGAGACCAGACACAGCCTTTTGGTAGGAATCAAATTTAATAATGTTTTAACCCCTCCCCAACAGTCTGGTATAATTCCAACAAACCAGGAGATTAACTCTTAGGTTACCATAATATGCTATCAAACAGATTAAAAAAAAACAAAAACCTAGCCTTCCCTCAATTTGCATTGTCAAATGTGAGATATTCTGCCACCCACTTAGACCAATATTCTCTACTTTGTCTTAGTCTCTCCCTTGTCTCAGTCTCTCTAGACAACAGCAGGACTAAATCTACATATTCACCTTCCTGTATTTTCTCCATGATAATATATTCACTCAAGGAGGTAACCCCACCTCATCATATGAATTCCCCCAGCAGCACCAGGGAAACCCCTGATTTTTGGGACTTCAGCCTGCCACTGGCCAGCTGACTGACAGGGGAAGCACCACCCCCAAACAGAGACACTCTGGTATTTGGGCAAACTCTATTATTTTGAGGCCAAAAAAGCCATAGAGTTTGCCCAAATACCAGACCATCCCCTGTGTAACACACCTGGCACAATGACATCACTTCTGTGTGATGTTATCATGTTGGGGATGTCATGTGACATCCTTGCCCATCCCAGAACGCCCCCCCCAAATCCCCTGCTTCAGGGAAGGTAAGACCTGGCAACCATAATACAGCCCCTGCATACCTTGATAACAATCTTGAGCCTATTGTTCCTATGATCCTGAATAATGCTTGTCCAGTTTCCCCTGCCAAATTTGAGCATAGGATATTCTCCATGCCAGCCTTTGGGGAAGCACTGGGGGACTGCTAGTTCCATAATGCTCCAGTGGAACTAAGGTTTTCTGTACACTCTGTGTGGGTCATCCATATGACATGGATAGGGTTGCCAGCCTCCAGGTGGTGACTGGAGATCTCCCACTATTACAACTGATCTCTAGAAGACAGAAAGAATGGCTGCTTTGGAAGGTGGACTCTATAGAATTATATCCCATTGAAGTCCCTCCCCTCTCCAATCCCTGCTGCCCTCAGCCTCGACCCCCCCAAATCTCAAGTTATCTCACAACTCAGAGCTGGCAACCCTAGACATGGATGACTGGCCTATGTGCCCTATTTGGTGTGTGGAAATGGTGCAGATTTGCCCATTTGGGATTAGCCTGTGCACAATTTACCAGCTCTGCTATAAAATGAGATTTCATAGTCAGAGTCCAATGGGTTCAAACTCTGCTCAGCTTCTGGGTGGGCAAGGCCATTCTCCATTGTGTTGATTTCTCACACCTCTAAGTCACTGTAATAACAGACAGAAAGTTATCTTCTGCTTCTTAGATGAAACAGAACCTCCCTACCATCTGGACAAGGTAACTCCCAGTTGCTGTGTCTTAGTTTTTTTCCCTTAGCTTTTTCTTATGCACTTAAAAATCTTTGCTAGTTGAATCCAAAGAAGACTCAGTGGCCAGATGAGGAAACCTAAGTTAAGACTGTCTTACATAGGCCCCGGTCACACGGGAGGATTTGCCCCGCGAAACGGATGGGTTGAGGGCGGATTAAACTGGCGTGATCAGATGCCAACATCTGGCAAGCGTCGCGCAGCCTCCCCCAACCCGTTGCTACTGGCCAAAAACATGGATTTAAAAGAGGCCTGCAAAAGACTACTACTTACTGGGAAATGCACAGCATGGGCGGCCGTGTGATCGCCGACGCACCCGTATCCTGTGGTATGTGAGGCCCTGCCACACTGCGCATGCACACAACTGCGCAGCTGCCACGCCTCGCCCTTTGTCCCATCACTCCCCCCTTGGCATGTGATCATGCCGGGGAGCAAATGCAGCTCAGCTCGGGGGATCTGTCTGATCCCAATGCCATGCTTCAATTTGCTACGACTTTAAAAAACCGCACTTCTGCCGTGACTTTTCCCGCTAATGTGACTGGGGCCATAGTCCCTCTGTTGCCTTTTTGGCCCATTAACAAGACATTTGTTCTGATTTATATCACTGACTTGTCATATTGCCTGCCCACCCAGTTTACTCAAGTATATGACAATGCAGGGAAAGCTATTCACCCCTTCCCTACAAGAAATAAGAGGGGGGTTTTCTTACAGGTTTGTATCTCACCATTCTTCCATTATAGAATGAAAAAACTTCCATAGGGGATCCCCATACCAGATCCAGATCTCCTTGACCCTATGGAAGCAGCTTGCTGCCGTGTACATCTTGGGATCCTTTCATTTTCCCACCACCCAACCCCTGGGTCCCAAGGACTGGGGGTGGGGGAGTAGGCTGGGAACACTTTATTAAATACTAAGCCCCAGAATTACCCAGTAAGCTTTATAGCTGAATGGATGGGCCATCCAAGACCTATCAATTGTAATCATCCATCCATCCCAATCTACATTGCAGGTCTGTAGCTACAGCCTAACTCAGGAAGAATCCCCATCCTGTTAAGCCTGGTCCATGTGGCACTGCAGCAGGGTGGCACAACTGAACCAAAAATCTGGATCCAAGCCACAGACATTTTCCACCCCTCTCCACAGGAGCCAAATCCTGCCAAATGCTTTTAAGCCCCACTCAGCCAGCTCTAGCTTCCATTCCAAGGGATCTCACTTCTACTTTTGTAGCACCGATAGATATTGCTCTATGGCATTCTACGGTGGAAAACAGGTCTTTGCCTAATGTTTCTTCTTGCTGCAGCTACAATCTTAAATACTTACTTACTTATCCTGGATCAGAATGGGCCTGGTGTTGTTGAGCTGGTGCTTCAAACCAGTACTGCTGGTTGTATGGATTTACATGCTCCCTTCCCACCTGATCACCTCACAAAGGGAGGCAAGGCCTGAAGTCAGTTGCTATAGCAGAGCTACTGCCTCTTCTACAATGGTGACAAGAGAGGCCAGGTGGTAGTGTTACAGCACTTTAAATATGGTGCTCCTGGCACTGCCCCTATTGGCTCAACTGTATAAGCCAACATGTTACATTCAAGTCCAGTAGCACCTTAAAGGTAAAGGTCTCCCTTGCTCGAAAGCCAGTCGAATCCGACTCTAGGGTTGCGGTGCTCATCTCCGTTTCAAAGCCGAAGAGCCAGCGCTGTCCAAAGACGTTTCCATGGTCATGTGGCCGGCATGACTAAACACCAAGGTGCACAGAATGCTGTTACCTTCCCACCGAAGCAGTACCTATTTATCTACTTGCAATTTCTTGCTTTCAAACTGCTAGGTTGGCAGGAGCTGGAACTAGAGACGGGAGATCACTCCGCCATGCGACACACTCGGGTCTCGAACTGCTGAACTACCGACCTTCCACAGCCTGCAGTTCAGCGTCTTAACCACTTGAGCCACCGCAGCTCCTTAGAGACCAACAAATTATGGGGGGATATAAACTTTCGAGAGTCAAAGCTCCCTTCATCAGACTGTCCCATTGACTCTCAAAAGCTTATACCCCAAAAAAGCTTGTTGGTCTCTAAGGTGCTACTGGACTTGAATCTACCTGTTCCACTGCAGACCAGCACAACTACCCTATGAAGCCAACATGTTGGCTTGGCACACTTCTGCTCTCCTCTGTTGGTGACCACAAGACCTGACCCTTTTCTGGGTCCCTTTTATGGGTAGGGGCAGAAACAGCATTATACCTCATCTTTAAAAATGAAGGGGCAAGATCTAAATTCTTCAAATAATTAATTTTTTTCCAATTGTGACGTTCTATCTATAGTGTTTCCTCCCCACACATGAAGTTATTTTTGTTTTGGTTCCATTTATGGGCTTTTTAAAAAAAAAATTCTGCAAGGCTTTTCGGATAGATTGATGTTTTTGCATTTGATTAGATTCTGTCTGATTTTTACCAGGTTGTATTGCTGTTCTGATCATTTGTTTTTTGATTTTTTTTTGTTTTTTAATGTTGATCTTGGCTTTTATTACACTGCTTTTGAAGCTTTTTCAGTTGGAAAAGTAGTTTGTAGATCTTTAAATTAAAAATGAAATAAAATAAAAAGCCAGTTATGCCTGTTGTTATATGTTGTAAGGCTGTAGCTATGCTTGATGCATACTGCCCTAAATGCAGGAACTTTGTGTAGATGGTATTTGATATCCTATGATTCTGTAGATCCAAGATGCTATCACAGGGCAGAATAATATAATCAGTCCATAGGGGACACGACAGGCTGAAAAGAAAGGAGAGAGGACAACAGAAAGTCAATACAAACAATTTGTCATTACAGTTGTGTTTTAAATTACCTTTCTGCTAACTGACTATGGTGGTTTATATGTTCAATGGAATAATCATTAAAATATAGACTTGTCAAGAGGCAAAGGGAAGAATAAGAGAACTGTGAAAGTGATGAATCTAAAATACTAATGTTTATGACTGGGTGTTTGGGGGATAAAGATCTGAAATAATATTTTATGCCTCTCACCCCACAATATGCATTTATTGGCATAGCTGATATTTTGCCATAGCTTGTTGCTCGGTTTGTGGCTTGTCTTATAATTTTATACTAGTTTATGTTGTTTCTTTTGTACAAATAAGCTGACAGCTAATGAAATAAAGAAATCTTTCTCTATAAAACATGTTACCAGTAACATAAGGTAAAAATAAAATACAGTCGTACAGTATATATTACTGTAGTAAAAAATGGGATGGCCCTCATGACTCAGACGTTAAGCCCATTATGTTAAATGGGCTTACGACTAGGAAGTGTGCAACAGACGCAGTCTCTTGCAGACTTCACATCATAGAGTTTTTCTTCCTAACCAAGGAAAAGAAGAGACAGTTTCCTCCAGAAAGACAAGCTTTCTTCCCAGTGCATAATGAGCACACACACACACACACACACACACAATCAAAACATTATCACTTTAAATTATAAAGAGCTGTAGGATATGTTTCAGCTGTCCTCATAATTATTCTGGAGATAACAATCATGGCATAGCTCAATTCCAAACTTCAAAGCAGTGACATCCACCAGCATTTCTAGTTACGCTTCTGTTAATACCATAGTTAATGCCACACTGCAGACTGCCACTGTAGCTATAAGTAGGTCTGCAAACTATGGTTTGTGTTATCTGTGGTTAGCATCAACACTGGTTAGCTCCAAGCCTGAAACGAAAGAATAAATATTTATGCAACTGGGCAGGAGTAAAAGGATGAGAACAAAAGATTATGCAAGCCCTTGTGGTGCTTCTGGCTGCATAACCAGGGTCAATATGGCAGCATTAGCATTATATTTATACTGAGACATTAAAGACATCTAGTTATGGGATTTTAGCAAACCCTCTGTCAGAAATAAGGCTATTTATGAGCAAGGGCTATTGGTGGAGAAGTTATTGATATCCCACTTGATTCTGATTGACTGTGCCATGTAATATGTGAATCTATCTTCTTCAATCTGTGTCTCAGGTTAAAAGCAACAGTACATACAACTGGGAGATTCGGCAGTGATCCATCCAAGAGGAAATGCTAAGGTTTCTTTGAATTGGTCCATTTTTCTTTCTCCAAAGCTGAGCTGCTTTTTACAAATCTGCTATCTAAATCCTATGCAGGTTGAGTCCTTCTCAGTTGATGAGAACTGACAAGATCACAGCCTGAGGTGGTAAAAGCCCATGAATGTGCTGTGCTTTTGCCTTGTAAAACATCGATATCTCAAAGCAGAGAAATAAATAAAATTACCAACAATTGGGTTGATTGGGGGATAAGACAGGCTCATTTGTCTGATGGAGCAGCCATGTCATTCCATTGACAGCCTCTTGTTCCATTGACAGACTCTTGTTGCCTGAACTTTGATTATATCTTTCACATCTACATGTAATTTCTGCTCTTTTTTTTGCCTTTTCACACTCCCAAAGCCACAATGCCTTTTGCTGCACCCAGTGTGAAAGTCCCCATCAGCATCTACATCTCAGTAAAAGCCAATTTAAATATGCATTGTAGGAAGGGTGATCCTTGGCAAGGTGTAAATTCTGTAAAAGATATGAGACACCAATGGCAGAACTGTGCCCCCCCCACACACACATACACACCTGTGCTACATGAGTGCCTGAAATGCAATTATAATGAGGAAGCTGTGTTTGAAGAGACTTTTTTCCCCCACTGTTGCTCACAGGACAGTTCTTGGAAAGAAGAAGAAGAAGACTAGGTTTTTATACCCTACTTTTCTCTACCTTAAGGAATCTAAGAGTGGCCTACAATTGCATTCCCTTCCTCTCCCCACAACAGACACCTTGTAAGGTAGATGGAGAAAGAACCTGTCCTAGTAGGAGGTGCCTCAAAAAAGCCCTGAAGGCATTACTTTTATGTCTGCAGGGAGCACCTATTTAGCAACAGCACTTTCATAATATAAGGATGCTTGGTTTGGAGCCTCCTAACAATTTGTGGAACTTCCCAACATTATATGACTAAATTCATGACAGACATTTTGTGATTGGTCCTGTGCACCATGGCAGCCATTTTTGTTCTGGTGCCCAGAAGTTCAATAAGGGCTGAGTTCAGACTGGCAGTTTGCCCCGATATAGGCACGTGTGAGGAACGTTTCACAAGCGGATTAAAGGGGCCGTTCACACAAGCACATCTGTCCGGCATTCCCCACCCGTACTCAACCTGTCTTGTAACGCTTCACTCCCGAGTTTAAAAGATACCTGGTGAAAGAGGTAGCAAACCCTGGAGAGCCTGTTTATCCTGCTTCATTCCACTTCCCGGGAGTGTGAACGCTAACCACTAAAAGCTGGGAACAACCCATGTTAATAATGTGCGCCAGCTGTTTATACTGACTGACCTCCTAGCCTCACTCTGGCACCATGAAGGTGCAGCTGATTGCCTTGAAGAGGGGGTAGTGATGTGGCCGGATGTGCCTATGGCCCACAGTGGCCGGATCCTGCCCTATTTGCTGCTGCGCCTAGGCACCTATGTGCATTGGCGCCCATGCATAGGCATCTGCCGCGAGGAAAATTCCACTTACAGCCGCACCTCCGGGCCAACAGTGTGAATGCTCCCTTGGGCCTCCTCCTGGTATGCTCCCGCATCAGTCCGCGCAGTGTGACTGAGAAAACCCGGAACATTTTGTTCTGGCTCTTTTTTCCCCCACAACTCCCTCCCGCTTCAAACTGCCAGTCTGAACTCAGCCAAGATTGTGGATGCCTGAGCATGTGGCTGGCATCTTTAACTTACATCCAAGATGTCTGTGTACTTGAACTTATTTTTTAAATTTGGTTTTAGAGTTATATGTAATTTCCTACTGTATGGCATATAAAGCAGCTTACAGGTAGCAGGGCTGTGGGACAAAGGACTGAAGCCCATTATGTGTGAGAGGTTTTATTATACTTTCATGTCCACTGGGTGTGACTTATTGTAAAGGTGATGTAATTGCATTTTAAAAAATTAAAACATAATGGCTGGGATTCTAAGCGGCGCAAGTGGACTTGTGTTCCTTTCTTCCCCTCTCACTGCAGATTTCTGTGCTTCTACAGGTCAGTTGTCTGAACTAACCTTTTGTGGAGCCAACTGGGAACCTGCAGAAGGAGGAGGGTGATTGGCAAAAATCCTTGTCCCCTCTTCTGCAGATGGAAAAGCCTCTCCACTGGAGGAGCTGCTGCTACATCGACAGAATAGCATGTTAGGATCCAAACCAATGTAAAATCTTAGAAAGCAATTAGCTGTTTGGTTGCCTGATCACCACAGTTTCCACAAAGCAGTACTTCCAATTTTGTAGCTGCAGACAAAAATCTGCATCCATAGAAAGAGGTGCCACCATTATCTGTAGTGAGACTACTTTATAATAAGAACATTTGCTATTGAAAATTTCAGGTGTCTGGTTGAATTTAACAGAAGGAATGTGGTTGAGAAGCCACTATTTATTTATTTATTTATTTATTTATTTATTATTCAAATTTGTACCCCGCCCTCCCCCGTAGGGGAGTATGCTGGACCATTTGCAGTGTCATCCTAAACAGAACATCCTTCTAGGCCCATTAAAAATCAGTGTTCTTAGGAATGCACCCCTGATTTTAAAAAAAAGAACACCACTTTGAATTTGGCATTTGGAAACACATTAATAACCAATGAAAGCTGCAACTTGCCTATTCAGGGCCAGCTGAAATTTTTGACCTGTTTTCAAGGACAGTTAGCAGTGCACATGAAACAGATGCAGATCCTGGGTCTGCAGAAAGTAACACAGCTGACATTTCTGTTGAACCTGAACAAACACAAGAATACAGTCCTAGCCATGGTTGACATCTTAGTGTCCGAAGACCTACTGGTTTGACTCATAATGCTGTCTAGTTACAAGGATAGAAGAAGAAGAAGAAGAAATTGGATTTATACCCCGCCCTTCACTTGGAGTCTCAGAGCGGCTTACAAACTCCTTTCCCTTCCCCTCCCCACAACAGACACCCTGTGAGGTGGGTGGGGCTGAGAGAACTCTGACACAAACTGCTCTTTTTCAAGGACAGCTGTGCCAGAGCTTGTGACTGACCCAAGGTCACATCAGCAGATGCAAGTGGAGGAGTGGGGAATCAAACCCGGTTCTCCCAGATTAGAGTCCACACACCTAACCACTACACCAAACTGGCCCTTTGCATTGAGCAGTTCAGCTGTTTGGCCAGTTACTTTCCACCTTTTCAAACACTGTAGTACAGTGCAGTTAGCAGCATTTCACACATTAGGTTTTCACAAAGGCTGATGGGAGTTATCTCCCTGCCCTGCACCCCAGACCAGCCGCCAGTTATTTCAATAAAGAGACAGACCAATCAGCCAGTTATTTAATTTTTGTAAGTCTTACTATTTGATACATATCTATGTCCATATTATTTGACACGTGTTTACTTTATATGTGCCTTTATATTTTTCCATGTGCCTTTGTATTTCTCCGTGCACTTGACTGTCTTTGCTTCTCCAGGTCAGCCACCTTGGTCTCAGGGAACAAGTTGGCACCCTTGAGGCCAAGGCGGCTGACCTGGAGAAGCAGAGACAGTCAGGGGAATGGAGAAGGCTCTTGGGGACTTGTTAGATATGTCCCACTCTGAAAATAGCAGCCCTGCCACTGTCAGGGAGCATGAGGGTTGAGAGGAAACAGGGCACCGTGCTGAGGATAAGGGGAATGTGCCCTCAGAAGGGACTTCTCAGTTAGTGAACAGGTATCCTTTTGCACCAAGGAACCATCCCTGGGCGGAGGGGGGGGGCTCTTGGTAGTTGGTGATTTGATCCTTAGGCAGGTAGACAGCTGGGTGGCAAACCTGCATACTGACTGTATTGTGACTTGCCTGCCTGGTGCGTGTTCTTACGCGTGTTCTAGATAGGCTGGTAGATAGTGCTGGGGAGGAGCCAGTGGTCATGGTACATGTTGGCACCAATGATGTGGGGAAATGCAGTCATGAGGTCCTGGAGGAAAAATTTAGGCTTCTAGGCAGGAAACTCAAGGCCAGGACCTCCAAGGTAGCCTTCTCAGAAGTGCTACCTGATCCACGCACAGGGCCAGAGAGACAGGCACAGATCAAGAGTCTCAATGCGTGGGTGAGACAGTGGTGTAGGAAGGAAGGGTTCAAGTTTGTTAGGCACTGGGATGCTTTTTGGGACAAGAGAGAGCTGTACAAGAGTCGGTCTCCACTTGTCCCGAGAAGGAACCAGGCTGCTGGCACTTAAAATTAAAAATGTGGTTTTTAAACTGAATATTGGGGGAAAGCCGACAGGAGATGAAAAGTCTCTGGTTCAGGATAGCTCATCTCAAAGAGATGAAGGGGTAGTTGTTACTTCTCTACAGGGAAATGGATTAGAATTGTCCACTGAGACTGTGCCTAACAATATGGATTGCCTGGCAAAGTCTCAAGGCAACAGGAGGAAGGTTGTGGGCCTAACATGCTGGGAAATTATAGACGTTTATATACAATGCTAGAAATGTTTGAGGTGAAATCAGGGAGTTGGAATCTTGGTGCTGGGGGGAATATAGACATTGTGGGTATTTCAGAAACTTGGTGGGATGAGGAAAATCGGTGAGCTACAGTGATTTCTGGTTATAAATTATATCGGAAAGATGGGGGGAAGGTTGGAGGTGGGGTGGCTCTGTATGTCAGAGAGCGTATACAGTCCAATAAGACTGAGAAGATAAGCAAATTGGATTCACTTCTAGAAATGCTATGGGTCGAAATAGTGGGCCCAAAAGGAAGCTTAACACTGGGGTGATTTCCCACAAGTGCTGCTCCGCGCTCACTCTTTTCTTTGCCCCGATGGTACGTGTCAATGTCACACAAGCTGCTGTGCGGCCGCATTTTGCTCCGCAGCTTTGCGTGATTTCCCCCGCATCTACTCAGTCCTGTTTTTTGAGGATTGAGTAGACGCAGGGAAAATCACGCGAAGCTCCAGGGCAAAATGCGGCCACGCAGCAGCTTGTGTAAAATTGACATGTACCATCGGGGCAAAAGAGAGGTGTGAGCGCGGAGCAGCGCCTGTGGGAAATCACCCTGGGAGTTTGTTATTGCCCACCAGATCAAAAGATAGAGCAGGATTATAAAATGATGAATGAATTAATTAAAGATAGCAGCTAGATGAAATAACTTTGTTGTAATAGGTGATTTGAACTACCCACACATTGATTGGGTCAATATGTGTTCAAGTCAGGGAAAAAAGATTGGGTTTCTAGACACTCTCAATGACTGTTCTATGGAACAGATGGTCACAGAACCTACCAGGGGAGAGGCAATCCTGGATTTGGTCCAAAGTAATGCCCAAGACCTGATGAGAGATGTAAAAGTGATTGTACCACTTGGGAACAGTGACAACACTGTTATTGAGTTCAGCATTTGTATAAACAGGGAGTTGCTCAAAAAGACTGACACAACCACTTTTAACTTTAAAAGGGGTAACTTATCTGATATGAGGGGACATGTGAAGAGGAAACAAAGTAAAAGTAAAAAGGGGCAAAACCATTGGGAAAGCTTGGAGACGATTTAAAACTACAATCCTAGAAGCTCAGACAAAATATATACCTCAGGTTAGGAAAGACACAAATAGATATAGGGAACATGAGGAGCATATTACAAAAAACATTAAGACCAATAATAAAACTTTCTTCAGATACATTAGAAGCAGGAAACCAGACAGGGAGGCAGTGGGACCCTTGGATGACAAAGAGGTAAAAGGAGTACTGAAGGATGATAGGGAAATGGCTCAGAAGCTGAATACATTTTTTGCCTCTGTCTTCACTGTGGAAGATGAGACGTGCCTGCCCACTCCAGAACCACTATTTCAGGAGGGGTGTTGAAAGACCTGAGTCAGATTGAGGTGACGAGAGAGGAGGTTCTATGACTAATAGACAACTTAAAAACTGATAAATCACAATGTCCAGATGGCATACATCCAGGAATTCTGAAAGAACTCAAATGTGAACTTGTGGATTTCCTGACAAAAATATGTAACCTTTCATTAAAATCTGCCTCCATTCCTGAGGACTGGAAGGTAGCTAATGTCATTCCCATCTTTAAAAAAGGTTCCAGAGGAGATCCAGGAAATTACCAGGTAAATTGGTGGAAACTGTTATTAAGGAGAGAATTAGTAGGCACATTGATGAACAAAAACTACTGAGGAAGACTCAGCATGGGTTCTGTAAGGGAAGATCTTGTCTCACTGACCTGGCTAGTGTTCTTTGAGGGGGTGAACAAGCATGTGGACAAGGGGGGCCCAATAGATGCTGACTTCCAGACTTGACTTCCAGAAAGCTTTTGATAAAGTTCCTCATCAAAGGCTCCTAAATAAGCTCAAGAGTCATGGGATAAGAGGACAAGTCCTCTTGTGGATCAAAAACTGGCTAATTAATAGGAAGGAGGAGGAGATTGGATTTATACCCCGCCCTTCACTACCCAAAGGAATCGCAGAGCGGCTTACAAACTCCTTCCCCTTCCCCTCCCCACAACAGACACCCTGTGAGGTAGGTGGGTCTGAGAGATCTTTGACAGAAACTGCTCTTTTTCAAGGACAGCTGTGCCAAAACTATGGCTTGCCCAAGGTCATCCAGCAGGTGCAAGTGGAGGAGTGGGGAATCAAACCCAGTTCTCCCAGATTAGAGTCCGCGCACTTAACCACTACAGCAAACTGGCTCTCCAGAGAGAAACACAGAGTGAGTATAAATGGGCAATTTTCTCAGTGGAGGGTGGTAAGCAGTGGGGTACCACAGGGCTTACTACTGGGTCCGATGCTTTTAACTTGTTCATTAATGATTTGGAGTTGGGAGTAAGCAGTGAAGTGGCTAAATTTGCGGATGATATGAAGTTGTTCAGGGTGGTGAAAACCAGTGTGGATTGTGAGGCACTCCAAAGGGATCTGTTGAGGATGGGTGAGTGGGCATCACCATGGCAAATGGGGTTCAATGTGGCCAAGTGCAAAGTGACGCACATTGGGGCCAAAAATTTAACTCTAAATACATGTTGATTGGGTCTGAATTGGCAGATACTGACCCAGAGAGAGATCTTGGAGCTGTAGTAGATTCCTCACTGAAAATGTCGAGACAGTGTGCAACTGCAATAAAAAAAGACCAACACTATGCTGGGGACTATTAGAAAGGGAATTGAAAACAAATCATCCAGTATCATAATGCCCCTGCATAAATCGATGGTGTGACCTCATTTGGAATACTGTGTGCAATTCTGGTCACCACACCTCAGAAAGTATATTATAGCATTGGGAAAAATGCAGAAAAGGGCAACTAGAATGATAAAAGGGTTGGAACACTTTCCCTATGAAGAAAGGTTAAAGCACTTGGGGCGCTTTAGCTTGGAGAAACGATGGCTGAGGGGTGACATGATAGAAGTTTACAAGATTATGCACGGGACAGAGCAGGTAGAGAAAGAAGTACTTTTCTCCCTTTCTCACAATACAAGAACTCGTGGGCACTCCATGAAATTGCTGAGCAGTCAGGTTAGAACAGATAAAAGGAAGTACTTCTTCACCCAAAGAGTGATTAACACATGGAATTCACTGCCACAGGAGGTGGTGACGGCTACAAGCATGGACGGCTTCAAGAGGGAATTAGATAAACATATGGAGCAGAGGTCCATCAGTGGCTATTAGCTACAAGGTATAGATAGGAACTCTCAGTCTGGGGCAAGTGATGCACTGTATTCTTGGTGCTTGGGGGGGGCAACAGTGGGAGGGCTTCTAGTGTCCTGGCTCCACTGCTGGACCTCCTGATGGCACCTGGTATTTTTGGCCACTGTGTGACAGAGTATTGGACTGGATGGGGCGATCCAACATTGGCTTCTCTTATGTCCTTGTGTTCTTATATATTTATAAATATAGACATTTATATATTTTAAAACATTTCTATTCTCCCGTCGTCTTGGATTCAAGGCAGTGACATTTACATGACCGAACCATCCATGACACAAGTGCAAAAGTAGCTGCAAGGAGGTGGTAATGGAATTCCACCATCACAGCTACCGTACAGCCACAACACTGTGATACACTGTTCAAGTGAGGTGATGGTGAGGTGTGGAGATCCAAAACTCAGCTCACAATTGATTACTGCTGTCAAATATTATGTTCTCCTGCCAAATATGTTCATTGTGAAATTCACAACATTCTAAAACATTCAGGAGGACTCTCAGAATAAGAGCATGAGTCTCATAACCATGATCATCCACAATCAGTGTCTCTATTTTGTCTGGATTAAACTTCAGTTGATTATTCCTCATTTAGACGTTTATAAAGAATCCCACTAGTACTATCCACCATGGAATGGGCACTTAATAAGGGTCTAAGCCACATACAGTCAGATTAAAATTGTTTACCTTCTAAAATGAAATGATCAGTTTTGTCTTGGACTGATCTTGAGTAGACAATCTTTCTTTTGGTATATGTTGCCTCTGCCATCCTCTGCTAGCAGCTTTCAGAAGCAAGCACAATATTTGTTCAAACAACTTGACCATCCATTTGAAGTAACATGACCTTCTACTAACCCAAACACATTCAGTTCTTTTGTAAAACTGTACCTTCTCTGTTAGCCTTCATCTTTTTCTACTGAGCCACTAGGCTATAGTTGTTTTGAAACAGGTTCAGCTGAATTTAATAGAATTTATTTCAAGTAAGGATTGGGATGGAAGGAGAAACTAGTATGCAGGAAATTACCTAGCCATGATGACACTGGTTAATATGTTTAACAAGCAGATTTAGAACAGCTTGGAGAAGAATTTTCGCCCTCCAGCTGGAAAAGGTGTTATCATTACCTGCTTTTTAATGTAATGGTTCAGCTTGACAGTTCTGAACGGAACTGTGTATGAATTTCATTCCTTGCAATTTCTAAGTTGAAGAGACCAGGGTTTTCATAAATCTAACATGGCATTTCATCAGCATCCTGATTTGTGTTTTATCTGCTGTCTTCAAGCAGTGCTGAGATAGCATAGAGTTGCAATGAAGTCTGTTGTGTTTCTTCTTTGATCTCAGTGGTTACTGAAATTGTCTGTTAACTCCACTGAAAGGCATTGACTCAGGTGACCTAATCTGGTGTGTGGGTGTGTGTAGTTTGTCATCTTGTCTCTGGGATTAAATTTGGGTCTTCCAGACCAGCTGTATTCATAATCCATTTCTCTTGATCATGTGGATGAACAGCCTTCCTTGTGTGGCAGTCAGCAAGAATATTTTAGGATGATTCTTCTCTAAACCTAAATTATTTAAGCCTTTTCTTATGCATTTTGTGTCTTCTTGTTCAATGTTTAAAGCACAGCAAAGACAATGTCAATGTAGTGAATGCAATTATTTTTTAAAATGAGGTGAAATGGGGTATAATTGCTTAACAAGTTTTAAAACATTGTTTTACACAATTTAAAGACAATTTATATGAGATTTCATATAGACTAGTCCTTGATATGGCACTGGTTCTATAGAACAGCTGAGCTTTCTTCTCCTCTTCAGCTTCCAAAGTCAGCAAGGAGGCTTGCCCTTGGCTAAATGCATACCTAGAAAGGTAGAGGAAATCGGCAAAGGCCACAACTGAGAGTGTGAATTTCTCATACATCAATAGCGCAATAGGCTAATTTTGGTGATGGCTGTGGGAATTCCTCAGAAACAGCTGATCGACTTAAAATTTTTCTAAATGAAACAGCTAATTCAAACACTTTCATGCCAACTACAGCTATAAACAATGTGTTAAAGGTCTCCCAAAATATTAGTCCGACTCCTCTGTTATCTTTATTCACTGCTACATAGTGCTTGAAGAACACTGGAGAAACCAAATGCATATCCTTCTTGGAAAGAAACCACACATGAACAAAACAAAACAAAGGAATTTAACAGTGATACTGAGAACAAACATTATTGATTTGCTATGAATGAATAATGTTTTTGCTTGAAGTTTGGCTCAAAGTAACTTAGTGCCTACCCAGTAGCCACGTAAGTTAATTTGTACACTGCAGGATCATCTGCTTATGAAAACTGCCAAAAAGCTTGCCAAATAGTTGTTCCGGTTACACAACATATCTAACTTGTATGTATAAAGTACTGAGACTGACGCAGCATTGAGTGATTTCAGCTCATACTTTACTTAGTGATTTCAAGAACTTAAGATACAAGGGCAAGCCCATGGGCTGCTTAAATGCACACACAGAACCACACACACATACACCTGTGATTGGCTTATTTACTTTAACCTTCATTAAATAGGTTCCCTTGAGGATCCAGATTAGCCAATAGGCTGTTTCTAGGATCCTCTGTCCCTATTGTTTCTGGGAGTGAAGCTCTGGTTGTTCAGGAGACCACGTGCTTGGTTCGACCACGTGCGTGGTCTTTGTCGGAACACAACACCCCTCCCCCCATGGTCCAGACCGTCCCCTAGCAGACATAGTCTTTGAGATAGTTGGGTTTGTGCCATGCTCTTGAGGAACGGCACCCCTCCGGGCTGTGTGTCTGCACTTCTGGAGTCGGGCTTACAAGTCCCTGAGGTGTGGTTGGGGCTTTGAGTTCGGCAGGCATACCAGTGGGGGCCCGGGGTTGTCGCCGCCTTCTGTTGGGGCACTTGTGGGAGCTGGCGGATGAGTGGGACCTGCCGGCTCCTCTGGGCTGGCTTCCTCGACTTCACAGTCTTCAGGAGCCTCGGGATCGGGGTTGGTGAGCCGGCAGCACATCTGGTCAATATGCCTTTTGAGCAACTGCTTGTCTTCACAGGATACCTTATAAGAGTGCGGTCCCGTGACCCGTACAATTTGGCAGGGATCCACACGAGGCCCCAGGTGTAGTTTCTGGCATACACCGGGTCCCCTGGGAAGAACCCACTGGTGGCCACTTGGTCTTGGTTAGCTGTGTTGTATTCTGGAGCCTGGTCCGGGTGAAGACAGTCTAACTGAGTGGTGAGGCGCCAGCCCATGAGGAACTCAGCTGGGCAGCGACCTGTGGTGGTATGGGGGGGGTTATGCACTGTCCGAACAAGAAGACTACAAACTTGTATTCCCAATCCCCGGGATCCATGTGGCAGAGCGCATCCTTAGTTGTCCTGACCATGCGCTCCGCCTGGCCATTGGTGGATGGATAGAATGGGGCTGAGCGTACATGCCAGATTCCATAGTATTGTGTGAATTCCAGGAATTCAGTGGACATGAATGCTGTCACATTGTTCGTGACCAATGTGTCGGGTAGCCTGTGTGTGCTAAAAATCTGCCACATTGCGCGGATGGTGGATCTGGATGATGTAGAAGCTACAGGGACTACCTCTAGACACTTTGTGTATGCATCAACCAATATAAAAAAGATTTGTCCCTGGAAAGGCCCTGTGAAATCCAGGTGAAGCCGGGCCCAGGGTTTGTATGAAGATTCCCAGGGCCAGACCTGTGCTTTCGGCGGCTCTGGTTGCAATTCCTGACATCACTGGCACCTCTTTACTCAGTCCTCAATCTCGTTGTCGAGACCTGGCCACCATACATAGCTCCGGGCTAGTGCCTTCATGCGCACTATCCAGGGCTGGGTCTCATGCAGCGCCTCGATCACCCGTTTGTGCAGAGGCGTGGGCACTACTACCCCACTACCCCATAGTAGGCATCCTTTGTGCGATGACATTTCCCCCTTCCTAGAGATGAATGCCGCGAAATCCGGCCCCAACGAGCCAGTAGGCTACCCCCTCACCACCCAGTCCAAGACCCGGGACAAGATGCAGTCCCGGGCGGTGTGCCAGGAGACCTCCGAGACCTGGACCGGACAGTCGGGCAGGTCCTCTATCAGAGTGATGTGATGTGCCAGGGCAGGGTCGGGGTCGCACAAGGGCAGGGGCAGGCAGCTGAGGGCATCGGCATGGCCCATCGCCTTGCCAGGCCAGTGCTGGAGTGCATACTGGTAGCCCGCAAGGAAAATTGACCAACACAGGACCTGGGGAGAGAGCATCTGGGGGGTTTGGCGATCAGGGGCCAGCAAACCCAGCATTGGTTTGTGGTCAGTGATGACCGTAAAGGGCCTCTCGTACAAATAGTTATGAAACTTTTTAACCCCCGTCACGATCTCCAGAGCTTCCTTATCTATTTGCGAATAGTTGCACTCTGCTGGTGACAGTTTGCGAGAGTAGTATGCTATAGGCACTTCCCTGCGGTTGGCCAGCATGTGTCCCATGACCGCCCCCACCCCATAAGGGGAAGCATCGCACGCTAGTACCATCGGCAGCGCCTTGTCAAAGTGTGTGAGGACTGCATTAGACACTAAGAGGTCCTTTACTGCCTTGAAAGCGGTGGTGTGTGTGGTGCCCCAGGACCACGAGGCATGCTTGTCCAGTAGCCAGTGGAGGGGTTCTGCAATGGCGGCTTTGTGAGGCAAAGAAGGCATGATAGAAATTCAAAAGTCCTAAGAATGCCTGCAGTTCCAATTTGGAGGATGGGATGGGCGCCTCCATGATAGTATGGACCTTCTCGGGGATAGGATGGATGCCCTGAGCATCTACGGCAAACCCCAGGAACTCTACTTGTGGCACTCCCAGCAGACATTTCTCCTGCTTGACCTTCAATCCCGCTTCACTGAAATGCCTAAGCACAGTCCTGAACCACTCAGCGAAGGAGTCCGAATCCGGTGTGGCGATCAAAACATCATCGAAAAATGGTTGGACCCCGGGGATTCCTTTAAGGAGACAGTCCATTAGATTCTGGAAAATCCCCGGAGCCACACTAACCCCAAACTGCAATCGTTTCACCTTAAAAGCTCCCCTGTGTGTGACTATGGTCTGGGCTTCTGCAGTGGCATCGTCCACAGGGAGCTGCTGGTACGCTTGGGCCAGGTCCAGCTTCCCAAAAACCTGGGCCCCTGCCAATGATGCCAGTACCTTGCTGATCACCAGTACCGGATATTCATGGTTTTGCAACGCCTTGTTGAGCATGCATTTGTAATCCACGCAGATGCGGACGTCCCTATTTTGTTTAACCGGGGTTACTATTGGCGTTTCCCATTTGGCATGTGGCACAGGCTCTAAAACCCCTTGAGCCACCAGGCCATCCAGCTATGCCTCGGTTTTGGGCCATGATGCGATCGGGGGGGTGTGCCTGACTTTCATGCGTATGGGCCTAATCCCTGGGTCTAGGTCTAGGGAGACCGAAGGACCGGTGAAGCACCCTAGTGTCCCGTCGAACACTTCCGGAAATTCATTACATACCCTGTTAAAATCCTGGGTCCGAACCTGGTTCACCCCCATCACCCCGAACTCCAGGGGCCTGATCCACGAAAGGCCCAGTAAGTTGGTGAGCCTCCTTTCCACCACCAGCAGCTCTAGAAGTCCATTAAAGTTCTTGTATTTCACCCGGAATTTGCCCCACCCCTTAATGGCAACTGGGTTCTTCTGAAAGTCCCATAGGAAAAGGCCCTGTGGCTTTTCCAAGATGGGTGACCCCCGGAGGCAGAGTTTCTGTAGTGTCTCTGTGGAGATTATAGAAAAAGACGACCCAGTGTCCAGTTCCATCCGACAGGGGGACCCCTCAATTAAAACAGTCGCATGCAATTTGTTAGGGGCGTCAGGGGGCAAATTCAATACCTGGTGCTGGTGGTGGTTGACTGCCAGGGAGTTCAGGTCCGATGAGACTGGATGTGCTGTCTTTCTTCGCGGGTGCCCCTTGGAATGGCAGACACATGCAAGATGGCTGGCCTTCCTATAGATCCAGCAGATCGCGGAAGCGGTAGGAATGGCGCTGATGCTCCTCTCTGCAACTGGCACAGGCTGAATGAGTTGTTGGGGTGCTTGCCTTGCGGTCCTTGGGCCAAGCAGGTCACCGTACTTGGTGGACATCCTCGTCGGAACTGTTGGAGTCCTGAACCTGGTGATGGCCTGGTGAGCAGTGGTGGCCTGTCAATCCCATTGGGACTTCTCGAAAGCCGTGGCTGTCTGGAGGGCCTTCTTAAGTTTGTGTTCGTTGAGGCCGACTAACTTACGCCTGAGTTTCGGTTCCCGGATCCCCCCCCCCCACAAACTGGTTTAGCAGGGAGTCCTCCATATTGGGAAATTTGCAATCTATGGCCAGCCGTCTGATGTTGGCTAGAAATTCAGGGGTGGCCTCGCCGGATTTCTGGATTCGCGCAAAGAAATCCATGTGCATGGCCATGACCGAGGGTTTGGGACCATAGTACCCATTTAGGACCTTGATCAGGTCATCGTAGGTAGCTTCTTTCATCATCTTAGGGGCAATGAGACTCTGTGCCAGTTGGATCGTGGTGACGCCACACGTGCTCAGGAGCCAGGATTTTCTTCATATGAAAATAAGCGGCCCTTAAGGTATGCTGGCCCCAAGCCATATAGGGCTTTACAGGTAAACACCAACACTTGGAATTGGGCCGAGAAACAAATTGGGAGCCAGTGTAAATGGAGTAACTAGAGTGATATTTATTTATTTATACATACATACATACATACTTTTAGGCCGTCCTTCCCTACAAACAGGGCTCAGGGCGCCTTACAACAAAGGTAAATACAATAAATAAAGTTAAAACCAACAATAAAATAAAAAATATCAACAAATAAAACAATCCATTTCAAGATGAAGGGAAAAATTCAGCTTCCACAAGCCCTCTAGGAGGGTTGTGTAAGATGGTGGGTGTGAGAGTGCCTGACTATGTTTTGTCCCATCGCTGTCCTCAACCAAATGCCTGGTGGAACATCTCTGCTTTACATGCCCTGCGGAAAGGTAACAAATCTCGTAGGGCACGGATGTTCTCCAGCAGAGAGTTCCATCAGGCAGGGGCCAGGACCAAAAAAGCCATTATCACCTTATGACCCACTTCAGTCATTAGTCTGGCCTGGCCTGACTTTACTAGATGCTCTCTGAATCCTTCTGCCTGTTTTGTTTGCAAATTGCCCCCATTGAGGCTGGAAGCTCATTTGTATGTGAAGTTTTTTGACCTCAGATTTCCACAACTTGAAGACACTAATGAATTGGCAAGGCAGGAGAGAGAAGAGTATTTTCTGTTTCAGAGTTTTGATGCAAAAAGGTACAAGAAATTCAAATATAACAGGGTTTTTAAAAAAAATTGTGGTAACTTGTTCTCTTGATTTGCTTGATTTCTTCTTCTGAGGAACAGTTACAAGTTGACAATTTTCAGCATGTTGCGTTAGTACTGTGCATCTGCTGCTTTTCAAGGTGGTGTGATCCTATAGCAACACCATCTGCTTGTTCAAAAAGAGGTTCCTCACAGATGAAATATGTGGTGTGTTATAATTAGGCAAGGTGCATGCTGTGATTTGTGATTATTTTATTTCAGTTGTCACATACACCACATATGCCTGTGCCCGCAAGTATTGCCTACCTATCAACATATGGGTCCAGATGAATTGGATACTCATGAGTTCTTTCTCTCTTCTGAACATACAGGAATGATATCTCCTTTTATGGTTTGTTACTATCAGTAACCATAAAAGGCTCTAAACTTGCACTGTACTATACGTTAGTAAAGCAAGCATGATAATGTACCCATCTGAGAAAAGATTAAATTGTAATTTTACAAAAACAAACAGCAGCTGTTCTGGTTGTCCATGAAGGAGTAAATGTGTGAATGTGTAATAATAATAGGAGAAAGGGCAGCCTGTTTATTTTTTTTAAGTTTTATTAAATTATTATTATTATTATTATTACTATTACTATTATTATTTTGTATGCACAGACTGAAGATTCCCTCAGACACACTGGTTTCCATTAAAACCAGTTCACAAAAACACTTTACCTATAATCCACATATTCTAGGGGTGCTCCTCGAACCTTCACTGCTGCTTGATAAGTAAAATTTCAGAAATGTCCAAGAGTCCTTTTTATCCAAGGAGGCTGTTTGGCAAACTACAGCCATTCCTAATAGGAACAAACCTTCATCTTATACATACCTTGGTAACATCCAGATTAGGGTACTGAGGCTCCCCACCAGGCCACTTTGGCTCAGGAAAATGGTACAAGGGGGAAGGGTGTGTCTCTTCTTCTCCGCACACTGTGGTCTCAAGCTGAATCAGACCTCTCAGTTGTTGCAGTGTGGGGGAACCCAGACCCAACTCTTTTTTTTAATGTTTTGAATTTTGGCTGTAAGTTACCTGAACAACCACCACAATCCAAATGAATCTGTTCAAGATTTGAGATCCACTGGTGGTGGAACCTACGTGTTATGGGGCTTTTCCGCATTCTCATTTTACTTGCTGGTAATTTCCTGCTTCTTGGGGGGGGGGTCTGTTCTATGTTTGTTTTGCTCCCTCTAGTGGTCCTTTTTGTACCACACAGGTTTATTTCCAGTGTATCTCCTTGCAGTTTAAAACTGCAGGAAGATATGTTGCAAATAAACGTGCATGATATCAAATCGACCACTATAGGGAGCAAAATATGTGCAGATTGGGGGGGGGGACCCTGAAGAAACAGGAACATAGCAGTGAGTAAAATGAGAATGCGGAAAAGCCCATGGAAGAGAGTCAAGTTTTGATCTAGCAAAAGCAGACAGAATCCTGGACACTTTTGCTGAAAGCCTTCTGATTGCTTACAATTCTGCAAGAGGTTTTGCCTCTAGACCAACTTCCAGTATTGCCTTTAATTTAAGAAATTAGAATGTAATATTGTGTGTATCAATCTGGTGCTGAAATTTTTGAAGCCATTCTTGCCTCAGGTAAGCCCGCATTCCAAACTATGGTGGAGTTAACAGTTCCCAATCCAGTATATAGTTTTATATAGCCCATCATATCCTTAGTTTAATCTGAAGTTCTCTACCACAGTATATTCCAAGAAATCAGTAGGATGTACTTTCAAGCAAATGTATTTTGGATTGAAGTATGTATCTTTTTTTAAGATGAAAAGCCATGAATGTAATTAGCTTCTAGAACCTCAGGAGGTGTAGCAAAGAAATATCTTGCATTTGCACAGTGAGTAGTAAAATTCTCACAACCCTGCTGGGATTTATATTTATCAGACCCATGAGAGCCAGCAACGTGACAGTGCAATAAATGTTATGAATGGAGTGCAGCACGAGTAACTTGCAAAGGTTAAGAACATCTATTCACAACACTACCATTACTGAGCTAGAACTGTGACACAAATAGTTGTGTAATTTTTGAAAACTATATTTTTATCAATTTCTTCTTGACATCTGGAGTCTTCTACTAATTACAGACCAATTAAGTAAAAATTATGGGCAAGGAAGCTGAGCCAGACTTAACAGGGCTGCCTTAAAAAAAAAAAAAGCCTGCAAACATAATGTAATTTAATTTTCAAATGAACTCACTTGCAAAACTGATGAAGCTACTTGAAAGAGAAACTTCTTCCCTTTAAGCTTTACCAATCTGAGACATATCTTATTTTCAATATTAAAAAAGAACTATTAGTATATAAGAATATGCCAGTTCTGAGGAGATGAGCCTCTTTACTAGATGTTCACATATCTTTCATTTTAAAAAATCCCTTGAAAGGAAAATTATATAGTTGAGTTTTCTTATTGCAGCAGTTAAAATTGTTCTTTTTTCATATGTAATTATCAAGAAAAAAATCAAGACATGGAGACATGGTTATTAGTAGACATGAAACCATATCATTAGCATGTAGCTAGATATATGACTGACAACATCATGAGATCAATTTGAAGAAATCCCAAGCATATTTTTCTTCCTATCAGTCTTACTTTTTGTTAGAACTTAGCAGGTAAAATATTGAATGCAGATATTTCTGAATACTATTAGGCAAACAAACTGAGAATGTGGTATCTCTTATTTTTGTTTCCTACTAGGTGCCTGGAAAGAATAGAGAATGACTGAAGGGCTGAAATCAAGTTACAATATAAAACACTAAATATATGCACAACCAACCAACATATTCATCTACAAATTAATCTGAAATGCATAACTGAAGCCTATATCATGAAACTGGCTAAAAATATACTGTTTTTAAAAGGCTATTTGAGCTAATTCTGCTTTGCTGAGGCACTTGAAATGCTAGTATAGTGGCCTCTGCTAACACTCAATAAAAGAGGCAGTAATCTTCTGTCTGATTAAGTGACCATGGCACAAAATCTTGCTACCTTGGCAACTCTGACACTCAGAATGGCTTTTCCATAAAATTGGTACTTCAACCAATTTGCCCCCCCCCCCAAAAAAAAACTTGTTGACCATAAAGCCCAACTTGTCTGTATGTTGGGACCCTAAGCAACTCTTGATTGGAGGAACACAATTGCAACAAAGGAGTATACATAGAGAAACAGTCTTCCAGATATAACACTCCCAGGCCATGAAGCTTGAATATGAAACACATGCATATGAAATATGTAGGTTGAACCTGTAAATATGCAATACTTTTAAGATTACTTCGAACGTATGAAAACAAGTATGATATAGTGGTTAGAGTGTCAGACTAGAATATGGGAGACACAGGTTCAAATCCCTCTCTGCTATGAAAATTTGCTGGGTAATAAGCAAGAACAGTATATTGCACCTACTGAAGTTTCCCCATTGTCTTCATGGGCAGCTCCATGTAAAACATGTTACAGTAGGCCTGCCTAAAGGTTACTGTGGTATGGATCAACCTGACTACATTGGCTGAGTCAAGATATGGGAAAGGTTTCCATACCTAATGCAGATAGTAAAAAGCATATTCTCACAATAGTCCTATGAGGTATGTTGGACTGAGAGTGTCTGACTGGCCCAAGGTCACTCAGCAAGCTTTCATGGCATAGGAGAGTCAAACCTGGATCTCCCAGCTCCTAGTCCAACTCTCTAATCACTACACTATGCTTGAGCACACCACTGCAATGTTACCTCTAGCTGTGGTGTAGTTTGAGCAAAATTTTTACTTTGTGAGCAAAAGAGCTACTAGCATTAAAGTTGTGAGTCTAAATTTGACTGTCATGTAAATTAGTTTTTAGAAGATTATTACCATAACCTTGTAAAAATCTCAAAATGAATTATTTTAAACTATATTACTTTTAAACTATATCCTGTGGTTCAGGAAGTCCAGGGTTCTTTTGTTATGTTCAAAGTAAGAAAAAGAGCAAAGACATGGTAGGCCCATTGCAGGGACAGGAAAGAGGGATGAAGAGAGGGCAGAACTACTCAATTCCTACTTTTCCTCAGTCTTCTCTTTTGAGGGAAATGGTGCTCAACATGGCAAAAAACAGATGATGAGGAAAGGGAATTGCAGCCTAGGATTGGCATAAGGGTAGTACATAAAGACCTAGCTCCTTTAAATGAAACTGAGTCCTCAGGGCCAGATGAATTGCATCCAAGGGTACTAAAAGATCTCACAGATGTAATTTCTGAGCCTCTGTCCATTATTTTTGAGAATTTTTGAAGAACAGGTGAAGTTCCAGAAGACTGGAGGCAGGCAAATGTCCCCATCTTCAAGAAGGGGGGAAAGGAGGATCTGGATAACTACCAACCTGCCAGTTTGACATCTATACCTGGAAAAGTTTTAGAACAAGTCATCAAACAGTCCTTGAGCATTTAGAAAGGATGGGTGTAATTACTAAGAGCCAGTATGGGTTTCTCAAGAACAAGGCATGTCAGACTAACCTTATCTCTTCTTTTGAGAAAGTTACTACCTTGCAGCATCAGGGGAATGCTGTAGTCATAGTTTATCTTGATTTCAGTAAGGCTGTTGATAAGGTTCCACATAACTTGTTGACAAGTTGGTAAAATGTGGTTAAGATCCTATTACTGTGAGGTGGATCTGTAACTGGTTGGCGGATCAGACCCAAAGAGTGCTTGTTAATGGTTCCTCATCCTCTTGGAGAAGAGTGACAGGTGGAGTGCCTCAAGGATCTGTCCTGGGACCTGTTTTGTTCAACATCTTTATAAATTATTTGGACAACAGAATAGAGGGGATGCTTATTAAATCTGCAGGGGTCGCAAATATAGTAGAAGACAGAGCCAGGATACAGCATTATCTTAACAGGCAGGAAGACTGGGCTAAAACAAATAAAATGAATTTTAACAAGGAGAAATGTAAAGTTCTGCATTTAGGTAGGAAAAATCAAATGCGTCATTATAGGATGGGGGAGACTCATCTTGGCAGTAGTATGTGCAAAAATGATCTAGGGGTCTTAGTAGACCATACACTGAACATAAATCAGCAGTGTGATGTGGTAGCTAAAAAGACAAATGCAGTTTTGGACTGCATCAACAGAAGTATAGTGTCCAGATCACACAAAGTGATGGTATCATTTTACTCTGTTCTGGTTAGACCTCACCTAGAGAATTGTGTTCAATTTGGGGCACCACAATTTAAGAAGGATATAGACAAGCTGGAACATGTCCAGAGGAGAGCAACAAAGATGGTGAGGGGTCTGGAGACCAAGTCCCATGAGGAAAGGTTTAAGGAGCTGGGTATGTTTAGCCTGGAGGGGAGATGACTGAGAGGTGATATGATAACCATCTTCAAGTACTTGAAGGGCTGTCATATAGAGTATGCTGCTGTTATTTTCTGTTGCCCCAGAAGGTTGGACCAGAACCAACGGGTTCAAATTAATTCATGAGTTTTTGGCTAAACATTAGGAAGAACTTCCTGACAGATCGTTTCCTCAGTAGAACAAGTTTACTCAGGAGGTGGTGAGCTCTCCTTCTTTGGAGTTTTTTAAAGCAGAGGCTAGATGGCCATCTGACAGCAATGCTGATTCTGTGAGAGGGAGATCAGGAAGGATTGAAACAGTGCTTAGTTCTTGTGGCCCTTTCTTACACATCCAGGGAAATGCTGATCACTACTTAAGAAGCAATTTTCTCCAGGCCAGTTTGGCCAGGGATCCTGGAGAGTTTTATGCCATCTTCTGGGCATGGAGCAGAGGTATCTGGGGGGGAGGTATTTGTGAATTTCCTGCATTGTGCAGGGGGTTGATGACCCTGGAGGCTCCTTCTAACTCCTTGATTCTAAGTCAATGCCTCAAATTTCTAGGTGGGCTTCCCAAGTAATTTCCCCCCCAGTCCCATTCTTGATCTGTAATATGGGGATAAATATGCTGCTCTACTATGCAGGGCTGTTGTAAGGATTATAACTGCATTTATATGACAGATTTGGAACACTGAAAGTCCTATATAAATGTTAAATATTGTTATTAGAGAAATCTCACTTGCTTCACTACAACAGCAAAAGCATGCACTGAAATTTTTCACATTGACTGTTTGCATAGATTATCATGCAAATAACAATGTACCCGAAACCTATCTATGATTTTCTCCCGTAGTCTAATATAGATGTTAAAAAGCATTAGGGATAACACTGAGCACTGTGGCATAATAAATGATGTACCGTATTTTTCGGACCATAAGACGCACCTGACCATAAGACGCACCTAGTTTTTAGAGGAGGAAAACAGGGAAAAAAATATTCTGAACCCTGGGGCCTACAAGGAAAAAAATCAGAGTCTCCCATCAAAGCTTCCAAATGTTTCAAGGGCTGTGTTAGAGAGAAGCCCAGACCCCCCCAGCACTGTGCTTCAGAACAGACCAGCTGCTTCCTATGAACCCCTGGGGCAAAAGAGGTAGCATGAATCCCAACATCTAGACCCACAAGCAAACAGTGATTTCCTGCCCCTAGTTCCAAAGGAGAGAAATTCGCAGCTTTCCAGGAAGAAGGCACAAGTCATTCAATGCACTCAAAAGATAGAGAAGTTTGCTTTTAGGCTGTTCAAAGAGCAGCAAACAAATCTCCGGAGACAAAGCAGAGAGCCACAGATCCTCAGCACCCCCCCACACACCCATCTGTTAAAAAGGAGCTTGAACTTACATTTTAAACGACCCGTTCTCAGGTCCATTAAGCACATAAAAAACGAAAGTAAACCAAGCTCCAAGAGGACCCAACCAAATCACACAGAAAATAAGGGAAGAGCAGACTGTTCCATTGGGAGGGGGGGAGAAGGCTGAACGGGGCTGTTCAGCCTTCTTCCCCCCCCCCCAATGGAACAGTCTGCTCCTCCCTTAATTTCTGTGTGATTTGGTTGGGTCCTCTTGGAGCTTGGTTTACTTTCGTTTTTTATGTGCTTAATGGACCTGAGAACGTGCTGTTTAAAATGTAAGTTCAAGCCTTCCCATGGGCTCTGTGGGCTTGGGGGGGGGAGAAGGCAGTATTCGCACCATAAGACGCACACACTTCCCCCCCACTTTTTTGGGGGGGGAAGTGCGTCTTATGGTCCGAAAAATACGGTATTTACTGTGCTGTGATAGATTTGTTTAACAGTTTTATTGCTTTTGTCAGAGGTGGTGTAACAAGCAGTTCTATTGTCTAACACATGTCAGGCTGTCATAAAAAGGTAAAGGTAAAGGTTCCCTTGCTCGAAAGCCAGTTGAGTCCGACTCTAGGGTTGCGGTGCTCATCTCCGTTTCCAAGCCGAAGAGCCAGCGCTGTCTGGAGACGTTTCCGTGGTCATGTGGCCGGCATGACTAAACACCGAGGTGCACGGAACGCTGTTACCTTCCCACCGAAGTGGTACCTATTTATCTACTTGCAATGTCTTGCTTTCGAACTGCTAGGTTGGCAGGAGCAGGCTGTCATACCACACTGCTATCCCAATGATGACTATGAAATGGTTTCCACCTTTCTTATACAGATACAATGCTGCTCTGGCTTCCCATACTTCTTCATCTGGCAAATACTTCTTCATCAGCCAATATGGATGCCTAGAGCTATAGTTTTGATAGTCAATGAAAGAGGAGTAATTTAGCATCAATTAGCTAGCAGTCAGCCACTCATCATTCTCAGGTTCGGATTATACAATAATACAAAGCTGTGATTTAAAGAGAAGACAGAAAACATAATAAGCTACATCTGGTGCTGGGGTTGGATGCCCTTGTCCAACTCACCCAACGCCACAGATTGTGAGACCCAGACTGGAGTCCTTTGGCTTATGTCAAGAGCTTTGTGCTCCTGGACACACCAAGGCTTTTATACCTTCAACATGAAGCTAAAACATAAATTCCCAACATTCCCATCCATTCCAGGGTTTTGTAGTGCACTGTAGTGGAATGCTTGCAGGATAGCTAGGATAACCAAATAGCTTGGCAGAAGATGTTCGAGTGCCAGTCTTTATGACCCTGAAAGTGGGCAGATAATGTGAAATGAGGAAATGTATTTATTTATTTATTATTTATTTATTACTTTTAGCCCGCCCTCCCCTGCACAGCAAGACTCAGGGTGGTTAACAGGTTAAAAACCATCGTAGATTAATTATTAAAAACAGATTAAAAACAGCAACAAGTCCAAATTTAGCATCAGATGGCAATTTAGGCACAAATTACAAAATTATCCAAAAAGATTCAGGTGGGTAGCTGTGTTGATCTGAAGCAGCAGAACAAAGTTTGAGTCCAGCGGCACCTTTAAGACCAACAAAGTTTAATTCACACATCTTGCACACAAAAGCTTATACCTTGAATTAAACTTTGTTGGTCTTATCCAAAGTGAGGTCGTCCTGCCTGTATGTCAGTGACAGAGTGGATGGCAGAGAGGTGACTGGGGAAGGCCAGTTTAGATGGAAACTTTGCTGCCTCAGCTGTATGCCTGGCATGAACATTTCTGTTTTACAGGCCCTGTAGAACTGAATCAGATTCCACAGGGCCCCCGGATCTCATCTGGAAGAGGGTGTTCCACCAGGCCGGGGCTAGAGCCAAAAAGGCTCTGGCCCAGGTTGAGGCTAGATGAATACTTTTGGGGGCGGGGACCACCAGAAGACTATTATTCACAGAGTGCAATGCTCTCTGGGGGGTATAGCAGGAGAGATGGTCCTGAAGATATGTTGGTCCCGGACTCTGTAGGGATTTGAAGGTAAGCTGAGTTTGAACAGGCAGTGGACATAGTCATATGGTTGCTTCAGTGTACACCTAAATCCAGATCTTTCAAAATGGGGTTACATTTTTACCTTGTTACATAGAAGTGTCTCCCCCCCACCCCAAGGTACACATTCTTGTAATTACTATGCATTTGATTTACTTAATATGCTTTGGATCTGTAACCCCAGGCCCGCTAGAATTTTGTGAGGTATAGTACATGGTCTGCCACTGCAATCACATTAGAACTCAAAATCTAATAACGACAGGTCAAGGCTAAGTAAGCTGAGGCATCAAGATTATCTTTTAAATTAGCACAATGAAATAGCACAAAGATTATTTTCCATTCTTGATCCTACAACAGCACTACAGGATTGCAATGAGAATTGGAATCCTGCCATAGTAGCAAGTGTGGGAAACCATGCCTTTTATTCTTGAATAATCTAAAAAAGGCAAAACAGCATAGTTTGTATGATAGATAGACTTCTGAAGAAGTGATCAATCCAATCCCTATTTTTCATATATGAAGCCCAAAAGACCGTGGAAAATTACAATGCTTTCGTAGGACAGGAATGATCTAATTAAATGTGAAGAACAGGAGAAAAGTGGTTTTTAAAAAGTGAACAGACATATCAAAAGCCAATCTATTACGTACAAAAGTATTTGGTCATTTATTTTAAGTACTTGTTTGCCACCTCCACTGAAGAACTTGATGCAGTAAATAATAGCAAAAATTCGTCAAAACCAAAGTGCATTATAACCATATATAAATAATTAAAGCCACCAAAATTACTTCAAAATCCCAACAAAATCCCAGACAGCAGAAACAGTAATTTAACCCACAGGATAGAGACCAGTCCAATCAAGGGGAATGGGGTGCTTGTATTTACATTATTGGTCTCATGTTTGCAAGCCAATATTTCAAAAGCATTCCAGCCAATCTTGCAGGTGCTTCATGGTCTCATATGAAAGGCCAGTGTTTAAGGCCATCTCCTCAAAGGAAAATTAATGACAAATTCCTAACTGTTTGAATAACTGATGAGCTCTACTTTATCAGAAGGGCTGGTTATATCTCAAATCCTGTCCGAATTATCATGTGCATTCCTGAACATGTTGATCTGATTACTATTTAAAGGAAAGATTGACCTTGCATGTATTAAAAACTTGGCCGCAATCAGATGAGCTATTATTTATTTATTTATTAAAATTTATTTTTGGATTTATAACTCGCCCTCCCCAAAGTGGGCTCAGGGCGGCTAGCGGATGAGGCACGTATGCCAAGATTAATACAATTAAAAACAGAATAAAACAATCATTTATACAATACAATAAAGTGCAGGTGCTCTAGTTGTCACAAAAGTCCTTAATAACAAGATGGGGTTCTGGTAAAGATGGTCCCAGAACAACAAAGTAACAAAGCAAGTTCCAGACTGCACTGGACTGCCCAGGGCCATCTCGCTCCCCGATGGTACCCACTCCAATTGGTGGTGATGGTGTCTGATAAATGCACACATCCCCGGAGGTCAGCGCTCGTTGGCATGTATTAGCTCTAGAATTACCACAGTTATTCAAGAAACGGTGGGAGCGACCAAAGGAACCATAACTGATAAGTGGTGATGGTACAGTAGTGGTGGCAGCTCCTACTCAAAAGCCTGGCGGAAGAGCTCCATCTTACAGGCCATGCAGAAATGCGCCAGGTCCCGCAGGGCCCGGATCTCCTCCGGGAGCTCATTCCACCAGGTAGGAGCCGCCACCGAAAAGGCCTTGGCCCTGGTTGCAGCAAGTTTGGTATCTTTGGGGCCTGGAATTACCAGGAGATGTTGAGTCCCCGACCGTAGTGCCCTTGGGGGAACATATGGGGAAAGGTGGTCCCTCAGGTATGCCAGACCCTGGCCATATAGGGCTTTAAAGGTAAGAACCAGCACTTTGAAGCGAACCCGGAACGCTATTGGCAGCCAGTGCAGCACTTTCAGCACAGGCCTGATATGGTCCCACCTAGAGAGACCCATCAACAGCCTGGCTGCAGCATTCTGCCCTAGCTGCAGCTTCCAGATTTAAGACAAATGCAGCCCTATGTAGAGAGTGTTACAGTAGTCTAGCCTCAAGGTGACCATTGCATGGATCACTGTGGCCAGGTCATCGCGGTCAAGGAAGGGAACCAACTGCCGAGCCAGCCGAAGATGGTAAAACGCCGACTTGACAGTGGCTGCCACCTGGACCTCCATTGTTAAAGAGGAGTCCAGGAGCACACCCAAACTCCTAACCTCTGACGCTGGCACCAAAGTCACCCCATCGAAGGTCGGGAGAGAGAGCCCCAACCCAAGCTGACCTGACTCAGGCCCAGGACCTTTGTCTTTGCCGGGTTTAGTTTCAGCCAACTTAGCCTGAGCCAACCAGCCACAGCTTGCAATGCCCAGTGAAGGTCATCTGGGCCGGAGTTCGACTAGCCGCCCAACATCAGATAGAGCTGGGTGTCATCTGCGTATTGGTGACACCCAAGCCCACAACTCTGGGCAATCTGGGCAAGGGGGTGCATGTAGACGTTAAACAACATCGGGGACAGCAGTGCCCCCTGAGGCACCCCACAATCAAGATGATGCCTCCAGGACTGCTGATCCTCTATCACCACCCTTTGTCCCTGACCTTGGAGAAAAGAGGCAAACCATTGAAGGGCAAGCCCCTGAATCCCCATGTCAGCGAGGCGGTGGGCCAGCAACTGGTGGTCAAACGCGGCCGACAGATCTAACAGCAACAGTGCCGTCACACCACCTCGATCCAGATGCCTTCGGAGGTCGTCAGTCAGGGCGACCAGCACCATCTTCATCCCATGACCTGGGTGGAAGCCGGACTGGAAAGGATCTACGACAGAAGCATCATCCAGAAAGCCCTGTAGCTGTGATGCCACTGCCCTCTCGATATGTTTGCCCAAATAGGGCAAATTGGACACCGGCCAATAGTTGGCCTGTTTGGCCAGGTCCAGAGATGGTTTATTCAAGAGAGGGCAGACCAACGTTTCCTTGAGTGCACCGGGGAACCATCCCTCCGAGAGGGACTTGTTGATAATCTCCCTCAGGGCACCTCGAACCCCCTTGTGGCCTGCTTTAATGAGCCAGGAGGGGCACGGATCAAGGTCAAACGTGGTTGGACGTACCAATACGAGCAATCTGTCAACTTCCTCCAGGCTGAGTAGGCTAAAACACTCTAAACCCAGAACCAAAGACATGTAAGTTCACTCACTGTTTCAATTGTGGTGGGGAGGTCACGGTGGTGTGCCAAGACTTTATCTGCGAAATAGCTTGCAAATGCCTCACAGCCAATATCCAATTCCCTAACATTTTGCCTGCCCTGAGGCAGAGCTGTCAAAAGCCGAATCATACTAAACAATTGGGCAGGGCGTGAGCTTGCAGATGCAATCCTGGCCACATAGAAATCTCTCTTAGCAGCCATGACTGCCATCTCATAGGATCTCATAAACATCCTATAAGATGCTCTTGACACCTCGTCATGAGCCTGACGCCAGCATCTCTCTAGCCATCTCAATTCTCGCTTCAGCTACCGCAGCTCCTGGCTATACCAGGGCACCCGCCTAGAACGAGTGTGGAGAGGGTGCCTGGGAGTGATCTCATCAATGCCTATGGAGAGCCAAACATGCAAGTCCTCCACCAGCTCATCCAATGAGCCGCCAGGGGGCCTCGGATCCCACAGGGCCATCTGGAGCTGCATAGGGTCCATCTGGCTCCGCGGGCGAGCAAAAATCTGCTCACCGCCTAAACATGGTCGGGGTGGACCATTCAGATGGGCCTTCAGGGCATGATGGTCCGACCATGGCACTGCCTCTGCAGTGATCGGTCCACCTTCACCCCCGCTGCGAAGATCAAATCGAGCATGTGACCTGCCCGATGCATAGGGCCCGATACGAATTGATAGAGTCTCAGTGCCGCCATGGACGACACTTGGTTCGTAGCCTGGCTGGAGGTCACATCTTCAGCATTCATGTTGAAATCACCCAGGACAATCAGCCTAAGGTGCTCCAACGCCCAGCCTGATACGGCCTCCAGCAGGGACGGCAGGCTACCGGCCAGTGCGTTAGGTGGTCGGTACACCAGCCAGATCACCAAACTCTCCTCCAGCATCAGGCCAACACATTCCAAGCCCGCAATCTCCATGGACGGGAGTGCCCTGAAGGAGTAAGCCTCCTGAATGAAGATAGCCACTCCTCCCCCTGCCCCCTAGTCCATGATTGATGAAGAACCGAGAAACCCGGCGGGGCAAGCTGGGTGAGAGCTACTGTCTCCCCATCCTGCACCCAGGTCTCGGTCATGCACACCAGGTCAACTCGTTGTTCCATCATAAAATCCCCAAGGGTTGTGGTCTTCTTGTTAATGGACCTGGCGTTACACAGCACCAATGACGGAGGGGGGTTTTCAATCCTGGCCCCAGTGCCGGCAACCCTTGGGACGGGCCGTAGGCTGGAAGGACAGCGAGCCATTCTATTTCTCTGCGTCCTTCCCTTGGTACCCCACCTAGGCCCACCGCAATACTTCCCCCTCCCCAAGAGCACCGGAATCTGCTGCCCGGACATTTACTACACTGGCCAGTCTCTGCTATGCTTCAGACCGCCATTGAGATGAATGACAGGCAGATCCACAAAATCCCCTCCTGATGTGACAAAATTAATTCTATCCAATTCTTCTGCTACCAAATATACTGAATGCTGCTATATAGGTACTAACAATCTATTTTAACTGTCATACCAGGAAATCCTAACTACATCAATACAATTTCTAAACAACTCAGTCCCTGGTAATCACAATCAGCCACATACATTAATCGATCGTACAACATTCATCCCCACTAGCAGACCAAAACCAATATCCCCCTCATTCACCACATCAACACTCACACAAGACTATTGCCAGGCAGGAATTAGTTCTCTATCTGGGTCCACAGCTGCCAAAGCGAAAGATGTTCCACCGCTTCTTTCTCCACTTGAAGGTATTCCCTGAGCTCACCGCTAGGGTGCTCTATTGTTTTCGGCCACCCGACTCTCCTCAACTGTAATTCGGGATCCTTGCAAGCTCATGGTCCTGCTGCCTGTTCCAGTCATGGAAGCTTAGGGACGGGGGATCCCTGCCCATCAGCGACCCCACTCCACACACCCTACCCGGCTCGCGGGGCCCGAAGTGCCGATGTTTCAATTGTCCCACAACCCGTTCCGGTGCCAATCCATCTCCATCCGCAGCTCTGCCAGTCCACCGCCCAAACCACCAGAGTGTCCCAAAGGATGTAAGAGCCCACTCCAGGCCCCCTCACCACTAGCCACAACCATGTCGTCACTGCTGCCATCTCCGCACACCCACTCGCCACCGGACCAGCAACGGCTGCTGCCGCAGCAACCCCAAACAGGCCGTGTCGAGATAGCAACCGCACAGTCAACCAAAACAAACATAGCCCTGGGTGCCCCACGGTCCGCCTGCTCACTGTCACGGGGGATCCCATGCTGCACCCCCCCCCAAGTGGCATCAACAATCTTAGGCCACTCCGAAGGCAGGGAAGCGGACACTCGAAGAGGCCTCTGTGCTGCACCATGGCTCCTCCCAGCAGCGAGGTCGGGCTCGCCCCTCGCCGAAGACCGAAGGGTAGATATTCAGGGAGGCTATTACGCTGCACCGCAGCTCCTCCGGACAGCGTCATTGAACGTGGGCCGCACCAAGGGGAGAAGAGGCGGTGATATTTGTAGCACCAGTGTCTCAGGGCACTACATAGTTTATAGTCCACTGTCCCCACCAGCATAATTGGCAAAATGTGGTATTCCCGATATTAGCTCCGATGTCATTACTTCTCCCTACTGGATTTTACAGGTGCATCCGGACAACCACATCTGTATAGCATTCCTCACATGGAGGCCACTTGTCTTCACCCTCGACTTTGCCAACACCAGAGAAAGTCCAGTGGCGGCTGATCCAAGTACTCTCATTGTGCATTTCTGGACATCTGATCACTGTGCTATGATTAATTATCCATGAGCATGTGCATTCAGAGGGGAAAAAGCTGTGGTCAACCACTTATATGCATGCACAAACAGTGAAAAAAATTAATATGAAACCCACCCACGTGCTCCACAGTTAAAGCACAGGAAGTGTGAACATTCAACCATGGAGCAACTGCGTGCTGAGGCAGGTGACTGGTGCAATGTCTGGATGACATTCTCCGGTATAAATAGCTTCAGTTTAAATAAGAGCATACTCAATGCTCATAAAATACAACGTCTGATTGGCGCCTGGTAGTATGTAAAAATAATGATTAAGACTTAGGCAACCCATTACAGATTCTGTACTGAGAAAGGTCACAAGGATTTAGAGATGACAGTGTTGTTTATAGATTAGAGTTTGTATGAGATCCTTACTGATCATTCTTACATTATACCGATTTATGCTTTCTGAGAGTGCCTTGTTTACTGAAAGAAAAATACTGGGTAATAAGATCTCTGTGCTAAAACCTATTGCCTCCTTCTTAAAAGCAATCATCTTTATAAATGAATATAGTATGTACTGGAGCACAATACTGTGTTTGTTTTAATATACTTTCATTATCAATTCAGTTCACGGATTGTATGCATTCTTCTTTGAAAGCTTATATTGCCAAAGAGTAAGTTTGGGAAGAAAGAAATTTTACCATAGAACATGTCTGATTTCTTTGAAGGTCAATGTCAAGAACAAAAGAGGGTACATGAATAAACAAAAATAACAAAAAGGTGATATAAATCTGATTCAGCAATAAATATCTGATTTGTCTAATTGTTGTGCAGTCTGAATTCTGCCACTGAATTCTGCCACTGAATTCTGCATTAAGATCATAGCCTTAATGCTAGATATTGATCATATAGCAGGCATATATCAATGTTATTTTTAGGAATACCACTTACCAACTTCCATTGGGAGGGCACCCGCTGATCCTCCCTGCTGCCCACCACTACTTAAATGAGCAGTGGGGAGAAATGAGGAGGCAGAAATAGTAAAAAACATAGAGATTGGTGGGATTCCTAGAACATCACCACAAGGTCACTTCTTGTTTTTCAGCTGGAAATGATGTAGTAGTGTCACATGACTCCATTTATGCCTCTTCACCTGAACAGACTGTCCCACCAGTTGCCAGTGACTGGCTGGCAACCATAGTTATTTTAGCTCAGGGAGCAGTCCTAAAGTAGATCTCCTCAGAAGTAAGTCCCATTTTATTGACTAGGGCTTTCTGTCCAGGAAATGTTCTTAGGATTACATCCAAAATGATATAGAATGGTTGGTGCTCTACAAAAAAAGAAATCTAGCAGTGACCTTCTGCCAGTTTTGGCGTCTGCAATGGCGGCCACGGTCTCCTAAAGCTCCCAAAGTGGCAACGTCCGCACCACCCCTGGAGCCCATGCAAAGGGCTCTCAGCCATGGGGTGGTAGAAGAGCTCTTCCTCCGGCAACTGGCCAGTGAAGGGGGGCTTCTCCATGCCCCAAAGGTTCCATCGCGGTGCATCCGAGAAGGAACTAAGAACGCACACCGGGACAAGCATTTAGTGGTCGAGTGCATTGTGATCGAGAAAAGCGAGTTCTACAATGAAAAGTAGTGAGTGTTGGTTTAAGTGAAGGCACCAAGTGGAAAATCCCCCTTAAACAAACGAAGGGGGGGGACCCTCTCTCAGAAGAAATAAACATGGACTTTGCAAAGAGAAATCTGAAGGGGGAGCAAGCATAAAGCAGTTGCAGGCTAATATAAAGAACTTTTGAGAACTTACCAGGCATTTCCAACGGTTTCTGAGACTTTTGTAACTTTTTTAAAAAAGTAAACAACTCTAAAACATGACGACTCCAAGAAGGGAGGAAAAAGATAAGCCATAGAAACTGAGGCTGTTCAGGGCCAGCCATTTAAACTTGACAGCTGAGTGGCATGGGGTCCACCAGTCAGCTGTTACGTTTAAATGGCTGGCTAGCAGCCATTTAACCCTTTGGTTTTGCCTCCCCCCACCTTTGAAGGGGGGAGCAAAACTGAAGGGTTAAATGGCTTCAACCCATTAAACCTCTCGGTTTCACTTCCCCCCTTATAACGATGTAATCTTGATCATACAGACAGAACTCTGTGAGGTTATTTGTGAAGCAGTTTATCTCAGGATAGGAAGACTATATAAGAGAGTGCATGAAGGGTATATCACCTAGCCCTCTCCCTGGAATCATAATGATTATGTTATTTTCAGTTCCAAAGAGGTGAAATGGAATGCTACTTTAAATTAGAAGCTGATTAGGGTTTTTTTTGATGACTTCAAATGTGTTAAAGAGAGATATTATTCTCAGACAGACTATGAATGTATCCTCAGTGCATTGCACCCTGACCTTGTAAAGTTAAAATCCCTCTAATATTGTACATTAACTTTACAGCAGAACCTTTGATAATAAATTCAGGAATGAAATACAGGGTCCATAAATTGATAGTTTAAGTCTCGTAACAAGGCAGACCCATAAGAAGTAGCTTTGTGGGCTTACAGTTTAAAAGAACCTCTTGAAGTATCAACACCAGCTCTGGGTATATGCTGAGGAAAACATATTTCTGTTCATCCTCATTATTTCTGTATACGGGGAAATACCAGAACTAGTTATCTCAACCCACTTTGCTTTGAAGAAAAATAACTCTGGGTATTCTGATTCTTTGTATCTAATATAATTGTCTTTATTTTGCTTGTCAGGTTGCAGTATTGACTGGGAGATGTCATCATTAAGTTACATTTTATTTTTTCTTAAATCTTGGTAATGCTCTACCTTTTCCCCATTTATATCTGTCTTAGATTAATTCAAGAAAATCTGTCTAAAATATCAAATAACTAAAAAATAAATTGCTATATCAAAACTGTTGCTCACATGTTAATGGTGCTGTCTTTGATCTAGAAACTTTAAGCATTTGTTTGGAAGCAGGCTACCAAAGAGAACTCAGAAAGGGCTATGATGCATTTTGCTAGATATTGAGCCCAGTGAACTATTGACGATTTTGTTGGTTTTTTTCACAGAAATCTGATTCTTCTTTGTAGTTCACCAATTAGTTAAGAAAAAAAGACCACACTATATTGAAAGATTTGCTGCACTTTTAAAATATTTCCTCTGAGACACTTATATTTTAATGAGCTGAGTGTGATAGGGGGTGCCCCTGATTTGATAGGGGGCACCACCTACTGCACCCCCTGCTCGCTATGGCCCTGCCTAAGATCCTTTGGTGGTGGGGCAAGGGCAGGGTAAATTGGTGATAGCCATTGGAAATTGATCTGCGAATGATGTCATGACTCTCTAGGAAGTCCCTGAAACTCCATGGTTTTATGACAATTGACTTTCTTCCCCACTAGTCATTTGCACACCATCAGGGACAGGACAGAACTGAGCTACAGCTGCAGCTGTGACTGAAACTGCTCTAGTTCTAAATACAGCTTTAAAAATAATTGAAAATGTACCACGTTGTGACTTATTCAACTTCTGAAGTTTTTATTTGTGGCATATCCATGTAAAGAAAAAGAACAGAAAAAAGTTCTAGTTAAAAATAATTGGCAGCTGATGCTCTATAAAATGGTTTCGCAGCTACTAGAGCCAGGGCCTTCTCAGTGGCAGCTCCTTACTGGTGGAATGAGCTCCTGGAGGAGACCAGGGCCCTGCGGGATCTTGTGCCGTTCCACAGGGCCTACAAGACGGAGCTCTTCCACCAGGCCTTTGATTAGGAGCTGCCCACTTTACCATCAACGACCACTAAATATCTGTGGTGGAGGCTGGCTGCAGTGAGATTGAGCCAAACCGCCTAGGAGCCTGCAATTGCCTGAGCCTGCATGACATGTTATGCCATCTTGGTTAATAATCACTGAGTGCACTTTAATCAGAAATCGTTCATTGTTTATGTTTCAACAGTGTTAAATGTTTTAAGTTTTTAATGTTTTGACTGTATATGAACCTTGGCACACTGTGCCAGGCAATGTGAACCGCCCTGAGCCCACTTGCAGGGAGAGCGGGTTATAAATATAAAAGGTAAAGGTGCCCTTGCTCGAAAGCCAGTGGAATCCGACTCTAGGGTTGTGGTGCTCATCTCCGTTTCAAAGCCGAAAAGCCAGCACTGTCCAAAGACGTTTCCGTGGTCATGTGGCCGGCATGACTAAAAACCAAGGCGCACGGAATGCTGTTACCTTCCCACCGAAGTGGTACCTATTTATCTACTTGCAATTTCTTGCTTTCAAACTGCTAGGTTGGCAGGAGCTAGAACTAGAGACAGGAGCTCACTCCATCATGCGGCTACCCAGGTCTCGAACTGCTGAACTACCGACCTTCCACAACCTGCAGTTCAGTGTCTTAACCACTTGAACCACCGCAGCTCCTTTATTCTTTATAAAAGGCAGGGAAATGGGAAAATGGTTTTAAAGTTTTGATATGAACCAAACGGCACCCAAAAATTCCCAATATGAACACAATTTACACTGTTGAAGGCTTCTTAAAATTCAGGCAGAAATAATATAAACAATAAACCCTATAAGATGTTTCTTTAAAATAGGCAGACAGTTCTAATGATAGAGAACATGTACAATGACTAAAACAGGGTTCCCCAGACTGGACACCCTTCTAAATACTGTGAGAGACATTAGGATGCTGTTTGGCTGGTTCAAAAATATTTCTCCCCACACACGCACACACTCAGTGAAGTCTGACTGGACTCTGAATCCCAACTAGTCCCTCCTTAGACTCTTCTCCCTTAAGCACCCTAAGGAAACTAGAAACAATATGGGTCCTTTCACTGACCACTCACTCTCAAGTACCCAGTTTCCTCCCCCCCCCCCTCCATGCTGGAGATCTGTCTGTTCCTAGGACTGTTCCCTGGATAACTGAACTACAGTCCTTCCCTGTGTGGGTTGGTGTTTTCCTTTTTAAACAGAAGTCTGCCCTTTGACTCTGGCAAAACCCCTCAGCAGAGTCTCATCTGTCCCTCTGCTCTGTGACACCCTGTCACTGTGCTACAGACTGAGAGTTTTCTCTCAGAAGGAAGCCACTAAAAGCCCCTTCTCAATAATAACTCTCTCTCAGAACTGAGCTCTTCAAACTGTCAGCTCTCTCTCCAAGCTTCAAGACCTCAACATCCTAACTGTCCAGATCATTTTTCCCTCCCAGCTCCCTGCTGGATGCATTCCGTTGACATGGAGGCGGTTCACCAATCAGAGTGAGCCTCTGCCACTGCCTACACTCAGACTGTTTTTACTTAGTTCATCACAAGGGGGTCAAGAATTGACTAAACCAGACTAAATTATTTTTTTTAAGATTAAAACTTGGTTGAAGGTAAACAGACTAAATCATTTGAGTTTTTGTTATTGGCAGACTCCTTCTTACCATTGTGCAACCAATAGAGAGAATTGCCTCCTACATCCACACAATGCATACAAGAGAAAGAGACTTAAAGATGGTCTGAAGTAGAGACCGGAAGTAGGTATGGCGCGGCGACGGGCGGCTCTCTCGGGTGCTCCGAGAACGCCCGAGTCTTTAACGTTCTTTCGGGGGACCCCGGGAGTCCGGGGTGACCTCGGTAGACCTCATGGAGTGAGGACTATGCAGGGGACTCAGTTGCGGGGCCCCCATTCTCGGCAAGGCGGGGAGGTGACCGCTTCCTGTCCCAAAGCGGGAGCATTTTATGGAGTAGAGTTTACTCTACACAAGCTGCGACCATCCTTCTTTTTAACCATTTTTTGAAACTGAAATTCAATATGGGATATAGCAAGGACTTTGTAAGTACGTGTTTCTCTAATTTCTAATGGTTTGGACATCGTTTGGCAAGTTACCCCTTGTTTTTTGAGCCCAAGATGGAGGTGTACGAGCGGCCGGAGAGAGAAAGAGGCAAAGAAACATAATGGATTTTTTTTTTTGTGGGGTTTGAGAACTTCGTAACGGGGGACTTAATTTTTCTGTTGGAGTTATTGGAAGAATATTGAAAGAGGACTAAGTAGAAGTAACTTTATTCCTAAAATGGCGGCAACAGCTGAGTCAGAGAAGGAGGATATTGACGAGGACACCTTGGTAGGAGACCTCACACTGGAACAATTTATGAAAATATTGAGAGAGGAACTCCAAAAAGGCATCAGGCAAGCATGTGCAAAGGTGAATGGAAGTTTACAAGCAGCATTACAGGATAAAGAAAGAGAGAGAAATGAGGAGGAATTAATGCAGGACGGTTGCGATATGGTGGAACAACAGGCTGATTGTTTTAAAGAGTCCCTTGTTAATACCCAGCCTGTCCCATTGATAGAAGCAAAAATGAACAGAAGGGCTGTGTGGTATGCAGAGACAGAACAAACAAAAAAGGAGAGAGAAAATATGTCTGATAAGGAAGGGAGAAATGGAAATAAGAAGAAAAGGAAAAAGAGATTAAGACAAGGTGTATGGAAAAATAGGACTGAAAGGGCAACTAGGACTATAATCAGGCGGAAATGTAGAAGAGGAAAAGTTGATACAAGATCATATATAGCCAAAGGAAAAAGATACAGGGTCTCACAGAAGCGAAATAAAAAGGGAAAAAAGGGATCAAGATGAGGTATGTGGAAAGATGAGAATGGGAATATAAACTGGGACATAATTGGAGGGAAATACAGAAGAAATAATCCAGAAACAAGACTACAAGCATGTAAAGAGGGAAAGCAAACTTCAGATTTATAGGAAAAAAATTAAGTTGTATGAAGTTAAAATGTACATATATATATATATATACTTGATTTGTTGGACAAATGAAGAGATGATCTTGATGTAACTTAATGGCAATGAATTTCTTTTTATGGTTAATTAATTATTTATGCATGTAAGATGGGAAAGCAAACTTTAGATCTATAGAAACTAAGTTGTATGAAGCTAAAGTATACATATATATATACATGATTGGGTGGAAAAATGAATGGATGTCTTTGATGTATTTTAATGGCAATGAATTTCTCTTTATGGTTAATTAATTATTTATACATGTAGGATGGGAATAATGGTAATGTAAGTGGAGTGGGAAAAGAAAAATAATGAATGGGGATCAGAGTAGAACGGTTTTGAAGTGTTGTTGGGGTTTTTTTTTCTCTTTTCTTGTTATATTGGAATTATGAATTTATGGCACTTCGTGTTTCCAAGCATTGATGAATTGGCTATATTGTACTGGGATTTTCGTCTCTTTGTTTTTGCTTTTTCTCATTCTTTATTTTTGTATTATTGTGCAGTGGTTAGAGTAATGGGGGCAGAAAATTATGAGTCAAATGTAAATAGAGCCTTAGTTAATTAGTGTAATATGTTTTAAGGATTTGTGTTGGAAATGAATTTATAGCTTCCATTGCAAGGTAAAATTTGATGATTTGGTTTTTATGTCTAATGATTAGGCTTTATAATTTAGGAGTGTAAGATAATTTTTAGAATAAATACACAGGGAAAAATTGGACATTAAATGTGGGAAGGAGAAGAATAGGCTTGAATGTAGTCTATAGAGAGAGAGCCTGTATGATGTACGGGTTGGAATGGGAATAGGAATGGATTTGGGAGTACTCCACCATAGATGATTTTATTTATAGTATAGAGGATAAATTAGTAGGTTAATTATGTGTATTAAGTGTTGTGGGTGAATAGGAAATAGAAGGGGGATCCCAACAACATTGACAATTATAGACCAATTAGCTTGCTTTCCATTTTAGGGAAGCTATACGCCAAACACCTGCTTCTCAAATTGTCTAAATGGATGGCATATCAGAATCTCCCTGGACGAGAGCAAACCGGTTTCACAGAGAATCAATCCACTCTTGACCATTGCACCACTCTAGCTTTTCTAGCTGAAAAGTACTCTCGTCATCTGCGCAGTAAACTTTATGTAGCTTTTGTGGATCTCCGTAAAGCTTTCGACTCTGTCAATAGACATCCGCCTAAATTAAACATGACTGCAGTTCCGGTTTTGCTCTACGCGGATGATGCGGCCATCCTTTCCTTTACAAGGATTGGTCTCATACGCTCTCTATCCGAGTTTAATGCTTACTGTTCCCGGAATTGCCTTTCCATTAACTTTGACAAGACAAAAATATTGGTTTTCTCTAAATCATGGAAATGTAACCATTGGTCAATAGCGGGAAGAGAAATACAGCAAGTAAAATCCTTCCGGTACTTAGGAGTGCTATTTTCATACAACTTAAGCTGGTGCTCGCATAGAGAACACTCCCTGACTATGGCTAAGAATAAGGCTGCAGCCCTAATTCGGTTTTTTTTCCAAAAGGGCAACCAATTTGTACCGGCTGCGCTTAAGATGTTCCAAGCAATTGTTATATCTCGTCTGCTATACGGGATCCCTGTTTGGATCCAGTCTTTCAATAAGAGAGTTGAGAGCATTTACTCCAGCTTTTTGCGTAGGATTCTTGGTGTTTCCAACTCAGTGTCACTCTTTGCTCTTTACAAGGAGCTGGGTCTTCACTTGGTAGAATCTCGGGCTTGGATCATTACGATCAAATATTGGCTTCGCTTTACTTTCGATCTCCCTCTGCTAGCCTAATGGCCCCACTTTTAACTGACCCCTATATATCAGAGTGGTCACAGGCCATAGTGAAAAAGGTGGGTACCCTAGGTATTGACCTGGAATCCCTCTATAACTGTGGTGAGGTCGCAATCTTGCAGGTGGTCAAGAGGAGAATGTGGGATATAGAGGCGCAGATCATTGATGCCAGTAGTCTTGGGGTCTGCTCTCCCTATTCATTACCCCTCCTTCCCCTACATACATCCATGGTACCTTATATTGCTAATCTGACAATCCCAGTTTTTAGGAGGGTTTTTATGCTTGCAAGGTTCAACCTTTTCCCTTCAGTAGTGGTCTCAGGTAGATACAGGGGTGTCCCGTATAAGGATAGACTCTGCAACTGTAATCTTGGGGAACCCGATTCTGTTACCCACATTCTTTTTCGCTGTCCTAAATATTCCGCTATGCGCAATATCTTGATTCGTCCTCTCTTCCCTATGCAGAGAGACTTTCTGGATAGGGACTTATCTTTTTTCCTAGCAGACAAGAGTCCAGCAACAACACTATCTGTCGCAGAATTTTTGGCCTATGTATGGAAGTCAAGAGTAATACTCTGTAAATCTTGTAAACCATGTTAGGACTGTTTTGCGTTTTTGAGATATTGGGAATTTTGATTGATGTTGTTCTTTGTACCTACCCTTAAACCCTCCCCTGTTTGATTTATCTATGGTATGCCAAATAAAGGTTCTCTGCTCTGAATAGGAAATATAATTTATAGTACATGTTTGTAATGAATGCCTAACAGTTTAACACTTAAAAGAAGGTAATTTTCAATAGAAAACTGTGAGAATTTCAATTGGAGAGTCCAAAGTCTATAGAAAAAGGTTGAACTAAATGAGAAAAAAGTTATTAGATATTAGTAAAATTAGAAAGGCGTACATAAAATGGTAAATCTGTGTCTTAGCTTTTATCCCTAAGGGTGGAAATGATGGTATCATGATGTATTTGTATGCACAATGTTAGTTGGAGTGTATGTGATATATATGTGGCATATTGAAAACCCAATAAAAAGATTTAAACAAAAAAAAAAGATGGTCTGAAGCTGGTACTTGGTATCCCTAACTATCTAGAGACAGCACAGCAGATGTAGCCATTCTCCTTCCCTTTGTCTCCTTGCATGTATATGAGATCTGTTAGCCTAATTGCTCTGATTTCTTATCAATATTGGGGGAATATGAGCTAATTATAAGTAGCAATTGGCATAAGGGAGCGATCACCTTTATATACAGAGGTCCCACTTCTCCAGAGAACCAGTAATAGCAGGCTGATATTAGTTTCAATCAATGTCTTCTACTGTATTTTATCCACATTCAAACATTACACAAACACATACACAATTATACAGGGTTAAGAAACTTAGAGAGATTGGAATAGCACAGTCGCATTAGCAGGAGGTTCGTTGGTTGGGCAATAAGTTTACCTGATCCTGAAGAGATGAAGTCTTCCAAATGGAAAAAATAGGGGAATTCTAGAAAAATGGGGATTATGCTAGGAAAAGGGAGCATGCAGACTGAACCAGCAGAAAGCATGTGGAGACTCTGGCTGCGCAGACCAAGAGTCTTAAGGCTAGGTGGGTGGCAAGATAGCCACAAGTTCAAGAGGCAGAGAGTATAGAGGTCGTTGGGGGGGGGGAAGAGAGAGAGAGAGCATCTCCGCATGTCACCTTTTATTGGACGACCTTAGGAGGTGGGTTTTGCAGGTCACCTCCCTTGGGATGACATAGGGGGAGGTCTTGCTGTACCCCTCCCCTGAGACAGCCCCTCTGTGGTCCATTCCAAGAAGTCATGTATGCCATGGAGGAAAGGGGTCTAGGTGGGGCAATACTGAATGTTAATTATGCTGGTAACAGAGACACCTGGATGGATGTTGAGTCAATATTTAACACTAATTGTCCTCTTTGTCTTGATGCTGCCAGAACCGGTTCTTCCGGGTAGGCTGCCTAGCCAATCCTTTTGTTAAGGGATTGTGGAAGATGTTGGGCTATACAGCAATGAAGATGTTGGGGGGGGGCATGTTAGCTTTCTAGAACAGAGTCACTTAATGGCATTGTAACTCCATTGCTTAACTAGCAATGGCAAGCTGGTTTCTTTGTTATGGTCAGCAACAAAAAAAGATGAGAAAGTATACTGTTGTTTGCTGTGAGAGAGAAGGAAAACAGAATTCAACAGAATGTCATAAAGTTTTAAACTAGCTTTTAAAGGGACTGTGTCATAAAATGTAAGATTTCCTGTGCACTTCAGCAAAAAGACACTGAATGTTAATTGTGCAATGCCTCCAAGAGAGAAATAAATCTTCCTTGCTTTGTTCCTTCAGTTCTTAATGGAATGAGTTACAGGAATTTAAGTGGGCAGTACTTGAAAACTTTCTTCCTTTCAGACAAATACAATATGACTCTCTCACCGTACAAATGTAGTTCTCAGAAAACTACCAAAAGTAAAGTTCTGAGTCTGTAAAATAGGTGTTGGACACAAGGTCAGTAATTTGCCATTTTTAAAATGTTCTCAGGCTCCCCTGTGGATGTGGATTCAACTCCTTTACTTTTCTAATGTTATTTTTAGAGACTATCATCACATTTTATGCAAATCTGTAATGAAAACTGAAGCATATCTCCTTAAAAACTAAGGATTAACATAGTCTAAAAGTCTGCTGACCTTTTGAAAAAGGCTCATCTAGTTAAATCCAGGCAAGTGGCACAGGTCAAGAAGCTTAAATGGCTATAGTAGCTATAAGGCTTGTGGTTTCTAAATAGAAATCTGCCTTTAAAAAAACCCTGTCATTGTAGAAAAGTGAAATAAAGAACACCGGAGTTCATTAGTGAAAGCAAATCTATAGAAGATTTCTCACTGAATGGAAAGTTGACATTTACAGACACTCCGTGCCTTGAAGCCATTTAAAATGGAATAAGTTAGTACTAAACCTGGGGCTAAAGTTAGTGTATAGGTCTGTATTTTATTCAAGGTACAGCTGCAGTCTGAAAAAGTGACTGGTATACTAATACCACAGATGTTTATGGGAGCTTTTCCGTTTCTTATAAAATAAGTTTTAAAATGTAATTTTATAGTGTTCTAATCTGGTTTACTGTACTTTATTTTATTGTATATTATTTTCTATCATTTGTAATGGCCATTGGACCTATGCAATAAAACTGAATGAATACCACCACACATCTGATTCAAGGCCTTGTTCTGGCACAAAATGCCTGCAACTGGGTTCTCTTAGGAATAGCAGTAGTTTAAGATGGACATACACCTTCAAATGAGGAAATAGAATAATACAATCATTGAGTTGGAAGGGACTTCCAGTCCAACCTCCTGCACAATATGGGAAATTCGCAAATACTTCTCTCCCACACCCTTGCTCCATGCCCAGTGACCCTTGCTTCATGCCCAGAAGATGCCCCCCACAAAAAACCCCTCTAGGATCCCTGGCCAAACTGGCCTGGAGAAAAATTGCTTCCTGACCCCAAAGTGGTGATCATTTCCTGGACATGTAAGAAAGGACCACAAGAGCTAAACACTGATGCAACCCTTCCTGCCCCCCCCTTCTCATGATCTGCCTAAGTTCACAGAATCAGCATTGTTGTCAGTTGGCCATCTAGACTTTGTTTAAGAACCTCCAAAGAAGGAGAGCCCACCACCTCCCAAGGAAGCCTGTTCTGCTGAGGAACTTCTTTGTCAGGAATTTCTTCCTAATGTTTACCCAAAAACTCTTTTGATTTAATTTCAACCTGTGGTTCTGCTTTCTCACATTTTTTCCCAGTACCTAAAATTATATGCTCCAGATCATACGTCCAGGTTTTTGAGCATCACAACTTTTGAAAGCATCATTTTGGGGCAAAGAGACTAGGTAGGTTATCCCCAGAAATATATTTGGTTTATTTGGTTTCTACTGGTATAGGCCCTTTCCCCTTTCCATGAATGCTCCGACAGTCCTTTGCACCAAGCAAGGGCTTCCAACTAGTACCTATGAATAGTTCTAGTATTGATTTGCTGATTATTTGGTTTGTTTTTAGGTATCATTATTAGTCATATTCAGTTCTTGATATGTAAATGGCAAGCTCAACATGACCTAAGGAAAATAAAAACAAAGTTGTAGATCAAATATGCTGCCTTGGCACACTATGGGTGCGTTCAGACGGGGCGTTTCTGCCGGCATAAACTGTACCGGTTGGAACCGGTGCAGTTTATGCCGGCAGAAACGCGATCACACTTACCTCCCTCACAGCGGAGCCCATCGCAATACACCTGTCCACACTCGTCTTCAGTTTTTTTTAACTTACTTTGCGCATGCACATAGGCAGCCATCCATAGAATGGCAATCTTCACGCATACGCAAAAAACCCTGTCATACATTTAAACTTTAAAGGTAAGGACTTACCTTTAATGTTTAAAGAGCACAGTAGCCTCCCTGAGGTCCTGGACGCCTCCGAAACGCTACAATAAGGCGCTTTTCTTTTTTATATATACAAACAGCAGGGCGAAGCTTCGCCCAAGCGCATATCGCCGTCCTTTAAAAAAAATGGCGGGCGAAAATCGGAAGCCTCAGGCTTCCGAACGGAAGTAGCTGTGCAATGGTGGAGAGCGATCAGACGGCGAGGTACAGCATTTACAACCGTTGCACTCAGGATACCACCACTTGGGGACCTAGTGGTAGAGTGCAACGGTGTAAAGGGCTTTACAACGGTTAGGGACAGGAGGTAGATGTTCGCCGTCTGAACGCCGGTAAGTACAACGATTGCAACCGTCACCTATACCATTGTAAAGCCCCATCTGAATGCACCCACAATGTCAGAATTTGCTCATGACTCATTTGAGATACCCAGCACTTTTTTTGAAGGCTGGTGGTGCTGACACTCCAGTTACTTGCTCAGTCTTCATCTGTAACTTTAAATCCAGTAAAGAATTAAACTACAAATAGGGAAGTAGAAATGAACTTCGGTCTCAAGTTCTGAACACAATTAATTTCTCCTCAATTTGTAGCTCAGAATAAATTCTCAGGCACAAACTAGTCTCTATTTTTTCAGCTACAATACCACAAGAAGTACGCTAAGGTTTATGCTCATGCCTTAACATATTTTCATTAAAAGATAAGAAATATTTAAAAACACTATTCAAATGCCTCAATCCAGAGACAATCACATACTGCATTGCATAACATTTTCTTCATTATGTGACAATATCCCTACAAACCAGTTACTTTTGTGATTGTTGATCACCCACTGAAGGGGTCCTGGATTCAGTTTCACATCTCCATTTTGAAAACAAGGAACAGAAGGGTCATAGCTCAGTACTAGAACACAAGGTTGTTCTATCTCTGGTGTTACACAAATCAGTGTATGCATGTCAGGGCAGTAACATACAGAGGCATCCCCTGGCCTGTATGGACTGAACCCATGTATTTTGGGGCACTTAAACACTTGGGACCGTATTGCCTATATACACAGCGGTGGAGATTCAGATCAACACTCAGAGAAATAAGAGGAAGAAGGAAGAATCTTCAGCAAAAAGGGTTTTATTTACTAACAGAAAAATGCAGAAAAATTGAAGCAATGTGATAAAATAGCAATGTGATAAAATAGTAATCAGAGAAATAAGGGGGAGAAGGAAGAATCTTCAGCAAAAAGGGTTTTATTTACTAACAGAAAAATGCAGAAAAATTGAAGCAATGTGATAAAATAGTAATGAAGGAAAAATACAGAATTGCAATATTGTGAAACAGCAATAATTTTCCTTTTAAAATGGTGGCCTAAGAGAAAATACTGTAAGATAATAAATACTGCATTGCACAACAAATAGTATAAGAGAAAATAAAACATACAAGCCTGTCCAGCAAGAAGGGGGGGAGGGTATTCAAGGCAGCAAAGAAGCAACATTGGGGATTGAAACTGATCAGGAGAAGGCAGAAGATTTGGTTCCAGGTAGGCGGAGAAGAGGTTCAGGATCCAGAAAAGAGACCAACCATGAGGATGTTGCCAAGTCCGACCTCATCCCCAGCAGGTGACTTTGGGGGAGGTGTCCCCAATGCAATGATGTTAAGTTGGGGATGTCCCCACCCCAAGCCCCACCCCCAACAATGACCACCTGTGGCTACCCCTCTCCCTCCCCTCTTGCAAGATTTAAAGGGCCCTCCAGCTAAGCCAGGGAGCACATGGCCCACCGATCAGCTGTAGAGTCCTTAAAATCTTGCAGGAGGAGAGGAAGAGGTGGCTGCCAACCACACGCTTCAACTCCAAGCGGCAATGCAAGGTCTGGGCCCCACTCGCCATAAGCATTTAAAGGGACCCTTTAAATGTTTTTTGGCGAGCAGGGGTTTCATGCAGGCATGTGACATCCAGCCACTGCTCACCAAAAGCATTAAAAAAGATCCTTTAAATGTTTTTGGTGAATGGTGCCACACGGGCCTGAATTCCAAGCAGTGAATCTCCACTTGGAGTTTAGGTTGCAGCGGGCCATGTGCTCAGCTGAAGGGCCCTTTAAATCTTGCAGGATGGGAGGGAGAGGGGTGGCCGCAGGTGGTCATTGTTGGGGGCAAAGCTTCCCCACCGGCCAGGTGGCCAGTGGTGGGAAGGAGCCCACAAAAGCAGGGGAACCCCAATCTGGACCTGGGGGCTTGCAACTTTAATGAGGTAACAGAGTGTTTGCAAACGTGTTACAAAAATGGGTCTGAGAGGCAACTTTTTATACCCTTTTGCCTGGGACGTAAAGGGAGGCGGTATCTTAGCAGTGGAATGTAAAAATAATAAAAATGTAATCGTGGGGGGTGCAAGTATGTGAAACCTTTGTCTCTTTTGTGGAGTCTTCCTTTTACATTTAGAGTGTCAAGAATGTTCCCATGGGGAGATCAGGAAGTCAAATATGTTTGCATCATTTGCCATGATTGGGATAGAGCTGGAATCTTCCTGCCAGGTTGTTTAGCTAGAAAAGATATTTCTGGAGTCAGCCCGTTGCTTATTGCTTTGGAAATCTGAGTCATTGGTTATGATCAGATTAGCAGGGAGGAAGCTCTGGGGTCCTTGGGAAAATGGCCCTTGATTGAATCCCTCTTCAAGTGGGCTTACGTATGTGACCAATAGAGGAGTGGCCCTGCATCCCTTTCCTTCTTGTTGTGACTCACTACTTTTCATTATCAATTGAATTCAGACTCCTTCTATCTTTCTTGGGCCCACACTCAGGTGTACACATGTACAGAAGGGGATGAAACCACACAAAAAAGTGGGTCCCCTTGGCTGAGGGTCTTGTGGACATTGGTATTTTCAGTTCAAAAGATCTCATGTAGCTGCCCTAAGAAATAACTCTTCCTAAGATCTTCATGAGTCAATGAAATCAGGGTGATGGTGTTAAGCTGGATAGGCCAATGGTACAGTTTAAAATAAGGCAAGTCATGTGTTCATTGGAACATATATGAGAGAAGTGGTCACCTATTTGGTTCATGAATGGCACAGAAGCACAAGATACTCTTTGCATCCATAGGTCTGATTCAGAAGAGAGATCTATACTTTGTATCAGGCCACTTCCCTTTTTGTCCCCGTGGCATGCCATAAATCTAGAATTTAAAACAGATGGTGCAGCACAGCATATATTTCCCAGTATCTCTTGAGGGGAAACGTAAAAATTCTGCCTAAGCACTGAAAAATTAAAATAGGATGAGTAATATTGGTTTAACTTGTTTTTGTTAGTTTGTCGGTTTACAACATAGTAAGTCTTGTGTATAGTATGATGCCAGAGTAAAATTTAGTATATATGTTCAGGCCCCAGGCCTGTATTTCAGGTCTGAAGACCACTTTAGCCCCAATTCTATTTCCTGAGTGGGAAGGGATATGGATGTAAAACACAACATTGTAATATATGTCCAAAGAACACAACACAATATAATATATGCCTCGGAGACAAAAGCATCAGAATGCAAATTGGTGTGCACATTTTGGATAAAATTATAATTTTATGTTTCAAGCTCTAATCCTGCATGTGTATTCAAGAAAGCCAGAAGTGAGACAGACTGTATATACCTTTTTACTTAGTTTTCCTTTAGTGAAGCCTATTTCAAAAATTCCACAAATCTTTATATATAGACTCTCTTTCTTTAAAAATATTGTTTTGTAGACATCATATGCTTGGTTTTGGTCCTTTAAAAAATGCAACAAAATTACAATGTCTCCTTTGTTATCCTGACAGTTGGCCATTCTGGTTTAACAATGTACAGAGTGATCAGCCAGGTCATCTGTGCAAAAAAAGTCCAAGCAAGCATGTGACAGTTTCAAACAAAAGTAAAGCATTCCCCAATACTGATGGTAACATTTAAGCATTCTTCCATGCCACCTACCTGTACAACCTACATTTTTACAGCAGGGTAATATCTTTGTAGCAGCATACATTGCCTAAGGCTCACAGGCAATTGATACTTTCCCATGCGTTCAGGTAAATATTTAATACATTCTGGGTCAGTAGTATCCCTCAGATTGCAATTTAGTACTCACTGGATCAAATCAGACCTTCACAAATAAATTTTAATCATGCTTGCAAATCCATTTCACCATGTAAAATTCACATGGCCTTGTCCATATCAAAATACAAGGTCCACACAAGCTCAGGTAGATTTCTAATGTTGCAGGCAGAGACATAATTGTCCAAATAGACACATGGAAGTGCACGCACAAGTGTCCTACAAGTTTGTGTGAGAGCACAATGCATTTCCTATTGGGAAGCAATATGCCCATCTCATTCATTTTCTCTTGTGCTCTTATTGTAGGGCAACCCTCTGTACTTCCAATCTGCACGGAATGTTACAGTGAACATTCTCAATGAGAAGAGTAAAGTTCTTACACGTCTTGTTACAGGTAAGGTGAAGGAAGTGCTCAAGGAAGGGATAAAAAAGAAGAAAAGGGCACTGCGGTGGGGTATTCGGCAATCATTAGCCCTTGGGATAATAATCACTACTTACCTAGCACAATATAAAGTCATGACCCAGCTTGGCCCTGTAGGAGTAAAAAGATAAGAACATTAGAGCTGAACTGAACAAGTGGGTGGCTGTGTATTTCTAATATGGAAGCAGAAAATTATTTTCCTTTGAAAGAAGAGCCTGGGACAAAGGGTCACTTGTACAAGTATAAGGTCAGGAAGAGAATAGTCACTTTGATGTTTCATTTGTAACAATACAAGCCTGTCTCTGGACACTTTAAACTTGTCTATGACAAGTGATATTCTACTGATTAATATTCACAGCAAAGAAATACTTTGCCTTTTAAAGATTTCTAAAAAAAATCCCAAAAAAGAAAATCCCTTGTGCTGATAAGTACCGTTTATGTTCACAAAATGCTACGCTTTATGTTTGACAGGGAAATGGATGCTTCTGAAAATCCCAGCAGACATGTTGCCTTTGAGCACATGCCTTATTTTGCAACAGAAGAAGCTGCACAAAAGAATGCATTCCGACAAGGGAGAGAAGCAGTGCCAGGTGACAGCATCGGCAATCCGTAAACATGTTGTTCTATGTGAAATTGGATTGCCTGGCATTTTTATGTAACACCTGGCTTGCAGTCAGAGCTAAAGACGTTAATGAACTGATTCATTAACCAGTTATTTCTAGTTGCATGTGTAAAAATTGCCATAAGGAAGGAAATAAATTCAACCCAGAATTGAGTCTCAGGTTCTAACACTGCGGGTGGGGGGCTTGATGATCTGGTAGATCATTTGCCATTTATTGGCAAAGAACTCATTTAGTCAAAGGCATCCCTTACACAATAAAATTTAGCAGCCAGTAGCACAGTCACAAAGTAGCACAGTAGCACAGTCACAAAGACAGTGAGAGTATATATATGTGGGAAGCTGTGCACTTGCCAAACTTGAAATGAATGCTCCGTGATGCTCTGAAGAGACACAGCTCTTGCCTTTTATAATTATTATAAAGCATTATTGTGATGCCAGAACTATAAGTTTTCCGCAATTTATAAGGAAGATGCAAAATAGATCAAACCATCTTCAGAAAGAGCAGCTGTTATTATTTATTTATTTGATTTTTACCCCGCCTTCCCCACCGAGGCAGGCTCAGGGTGGCTTACACAAGAAACAATAGTTAAACAACAATAACTATAAAATACACAAAAGTTATTAAAATCAGTTAACAGAACAAAGGCGGTATAGCTACAATAAAGTACACTTATTGGTCCATCCATTATTGGCGGACTCAGGCTGGAAATAGATTGGCACAGGGCATAGATGATAACACAGCTCCTTACCTTATAATAACATTCAACCTTTTTAATGGCTCTGAAGTCTCAGCATGGCACAATGTGAAACCACATCTATAATGAAAGCAAATTTCATGCCTTGTGAAGCTGCCTTATACTGAATCTGACCATTGGTCCATCAAGGTCAGTATTGTCTACTCAGACTGGTGGAGGCTCTGTCTTCAGAGTCTCAGGCTGAGGTCTTTCACATCACCTACTACCTGAGCCTTTTAGCTGGAGATGCGGGGGAATGAACCTGGGACTTTCTGCATGCCAAGCAGAGGCTCTTCCACTGAGCCACAGCCCCACCAGCAAAAATTAGCCTTAAGGAAGGGGAAAGGACTCACATGAACACATGCAGCTGCCTTTTATTGAATCAGACCATCGGTCCATCAAGGTCAACATTGTCTGCTCAGACTGGCAGCTGCTCTCCACTGTCTCATGCAGAAGACTTTCATATCATGTACTGCCAGATCCTTTAACTGGAGATCCTGGGGACTGACCTTGGGATCTTCTGCCTGCTAAGTAGATGCTGTGCCACTGAGCCACAGCCCCTGACCTTGATGGTAAGTTATTAAATGATGGAGTATTCAGTTACTGAACATGCTTTCCTTTGACACCTGCCACATTCACATTATTGCAGAGCCATCTACATAACCATTCTGTGCAAGCTACCACATCGTTCTCATGTCAGAAATATTAGCTATTCATTCTGAATATTAAAGATATATCCCAAGTCGCTCTCCTTTTCCTATAATAGCAGTAGTGTGATATGGGGTATGTGTGTATTTAGCAGATTATGAACACCCTCCTGGGTGCATGAAAAGCTCAAACTAATGCTCTTTAATGATGCAGAATCATGGAAACAATCTTTTTCAATCTGCATGCCATAAAATATGTAAAATTATTTCAACTAACTATAATATAGTCATAGACCGATTTCCCACAATCCGCTGCTCGGTGCTCACTCTTCCCTTTGCCCCAATCGTACATGTTAATTTCACACTATGTGCTGCGTGGTGACATTTTGCCCCGCAACTTCACCCAATTTCCTCCATGTCTATTCAATCCTGTTTTTTGAGGATTGAGTAGACACACGGCACATAGTGTGAAATTGACATGTAGGATCGGGGCAAAGGGAAGAGTGAGTGCGGAGCAGCAGCTTGTGAGAAATTGCCCATAGACTCTATTAGCAGTGCTTCATACTCAAGCCATTCTATAAAAACACAATAAGAATCCTATAAGCATCCTACATTAGAACCAAAATATGTTACAAAATCATCATGAATGTTGGTGTAGTTATTAGGTATGTGTTCATCTTGATTTATATAGCTGCATAAGCTATATTTTTAATTTCCATTGTACTGGTATGATGTACCACATATGATGAGAAGTGGTGTTTTTAATTTATTTATTTATTTATTACATTGGATTTACTAGGCTGCCCTTACCTACAAGTAGGGCTCAGGGCGGCTTACAACAAAATAATATACAATCTCAGATTAAAAGTAAATTACAACAAACCAATAAATACCAATACATAAAACAGCATAGTCAAAATGGCAAAAAAAACCAGCATGTATAAGATGGAAGAAAAGATTCCAACTCCCTAGTCTTCCTGACGGGGAGAGGTTATGAGGGATGGGGATGTGTGAGTGTGCCAAAGGCTACCCTTATTGTTGTCCTCAACCAAAGGCCTGGCGGAACATGCCCTGTGGAATGGTAATAATTCCCTCAGGGCATGGATATCTTCTGGCAAAGTGTTCCACCAGGCAGGGAACTGAACAGCCGGACTTCTCTTGGGCTGGGGATCACCAGGAAGTTCTTATTTCCATCCAGGGGCCTACAGGGGCATATTAGTAATTTTAGCAGCACTCTAACTTTCTCTGTAGAATGATTAATTTAATCTAGCTATCCCACTTCTCTGTGTTGTTATGTAAATATGAAGTTATCACATCATCACTGTTATGGAGGAAAGCGGACACATCATGCCAAGTCATCAGTTTCCATGGCTTGGATCCCACAAATCATTTGCAGTGCTGAAATAATTTCCATCAGTGTAAGGCATCTTCCTTGCTTTCCCTTTCCTGCTGCAGCCCAAAATGTCTCCTGAAAAAAACTGTTCCTGGAGAACAGGGGGCCTCCATAAACAGCATGAATGAGGGCATTTTGGTCTGTAGTGGGAGAGGGAAGGGGAGGAGAGGAAGTTATGTTCTGCTGAAAAACCCTTAGGCCAGCAGAAATGCTTCATGGGATCCAAAACCATAACTGAATGTTTGGGGGAGAGAAGGAAATTTAGACATGGATTTTCCATTTCTGGCAACAAAACCCAGTTTGTCAAACATCTAAATTCATCTGAAGAGAAAGAGGTGTAATATGTTGAAAGAGGAAGAACCAAATTCTGATTGGCAAGAAGCCAAATCAATAAACTTTTTTAAAACCAAAAAGCTCCCATTGTTTGTGTTACATTAGACAGCGAAACACTACCATTAACCCTTTTACCTTTATAGATAGCTTGTTTTTTTAATGTAGGCTGAAGCAAACCATGTTTATATTTTTTAATGAAAGCAGAGGATCACCTTTGGATCCTAATGCATACCTTCAAAAATCAATGACAGTTTAAGTAAAGGTTCCCCAGATTGACAACCAATAGAGAAAGCACTGTGGAGAAGATGGAACGTTCGTATTATCTGCAAACCACTGTAGCATCTTTTACAGCTGGCCCAACAGTGATATATATATTGTCTAACACTTGTGCTCAGACAAGCTACCTGGATACCAGAAGTCAGAAAACATCATAGCATTTCCCTTAGATGTCATTCTGCAGCAGTAGTCTCCCAGAGATGCATGTATTGAACCAGCCTGATCCAGCTAAGCTGAAACTGCTGCACATTTTATTGTTTTGTACATCACTACCCTGAAATCAACATATGAAGAGAGCCCTTCATAGCCTTTGAGGTATTAAGATCTCAAGACTGGCAGTATCATCCACAGTTTACCATGGCACGGAGAAAAACACTCAAGATCAGATTTTCAACACCACTCAAGTACTCATATGCACCATCATTGTACTCAGAGAGCTCATTCAGAAAACTGAGCAAAAGTAAGTTGCCAGGTCACAGGCAGGTTCAGCTCGCACAGATGTCTAACCGATGGGACCAATCTCAGAGGTAGTTGTGTTCAAAGTATGCATGCATTGTGTTGGCATTGTGGTAGAAGCACTCAGAAAAGCTCACTCAGCCACTCATATACATCAGTGTAGAATTCTCTGGGTGTCATTGGCTTGCATATGGCCACCTCACTGATATATGTAGAGGTCAGAACTGCAGCATCACAGAGGTTCTTAGAGGGTTTTCTGGGTCCTGAGGATGCTCAATTAATAATCTGTACAAATCTACAGCAAACAGCACACCATGGGAAAACCATTTGTGTATGCAAACTAAAATGATTCTTTCATTATAATTTCTTATTGTCTTTGAAAAATGATACGGTTAGAAATAGAGTCAAACCTGTGATTAATCATAGTGCATTTAGTATGTGCATACACATTATTTAATAGTTTCCTTTATCTAACCTTTGACTTGGATTGTGATAACTCTACATCCAGATAATGCTCTTAGCTCGTTGCAAATCGCCCGGCACATACTCTGTATTGTAGATAATTATAACAGTGGTTCATCACAATGAGATGTAAATCTGTGTGACTGTTCGGAAGTGGTTATTTTCAAATATGCTCCTGCAGGCCAAGCAGAAGAAGGGACATCTGTTTATGCTGCAGAGCTACAATATTGTAATTAGGATTGTTAATGTTTTTAAACTTTGATGTTAGCAGGAAAACTGAGAAAATGGCACTTATACACAGGGCCATTTCAAGCACTATGACTGTCACATAGAGGCTGCTGAAACTGTTTTTGTGTCACAGTGGCTCCACGTGGGGATAGGAAGGTACAAATCTTTGAAAATGTTTAGTATTCAGATCCATGGCCTGGCAGCCACTGAGACTAGGGCAACCTACAGTTTTCAGATGTTACAGATTCTGCAAAGCTGCCACCATATGGAAGTATTTCCAGTGCCAGCGGTAGCATTTGAAATCCTTTAAACCTGATACATAATTGTGTTTTCTCTAAATGGGGGAAGTGACATATGCTTATCATGCCTCTGGGGAATGATGTGAGCTAACAGACACTAGTGAAATGAATAGCCTGATAGATTATGGTATCACAACTGGATCCAAAGAACCGATTCACATTTGGTGTTCCAATGCCCTTAACTTTCACAGATTTCTTATATGTGAATGTACTATGTGAATAGAACATGCATGAACTTTCTGTGCTGTGAAATGGGAATCGGGCAAGTTGTAAAGAATTGATTTTACTTATTTTATTATTTAAAATATTTAGATCCCCACCTTTCTTCCAGGCATACTAGGACCCAAGGCAGGAAACAATAATGAGGGGAAAAAATACAAAACAAAATACAAAAAATTAAATCAACATTAAAACAAAGCTAAAAACAACAATCAGGGCATTCCCCCTTTGCCTGGGTTCATATTGCCCCTAAAGCCCTCCAGAATGGCTCTGTTTTGCATCATCATGAAAGCCAGGAGGGTAGAACTCTCCCATGAACTCTTCTAGGAGACTGCTCCAAACGTATGAACAGCCACTGAAAAGCCAGAGTCCTGACCTTGGCAGAATGTGCCCTAGATAATGCAGGAATTGATAACAAACATTGGTGAGAAGAGCAGAGCTTTCACTGTTAACAAATAAGTATTTCTGGAGTTACTCTGTCACTATTAAGGGTGTACAAAAAATGTCTTTTTACGAATCCTGGTCCATTGGACCTGGAAAATGTCAGTATTCCTGAATATTTCCAAATAACAATATCAGTTTTGTATTGGTATTCAGGTAAATATCTGTTATTGGAAGGCCATCCATCCTCCGCCCCTGATAATTTGGCTAAGGCTGTGGCTAGATGGCTGCGGCAGAGGCGGTTGAAGCTAAATCCATCAAAGATGAAGGTCCTGTACCTGAGTCAGAAGGGAGGGGATATGGGTATCAGGCTCCCCACACTGGAAGGGGCACCTTTGGTGGCAGCCCAGAAGGTGAGGAGTCTGGGTGACACTGGGTGCCTCTCTTTCCATGGAGGCCCAGGTTACTGAAGCTGCCTGATCTGCCTTTTTCCATCTTTGGCAGATCAGCAGGGATTTAAAGTTTAAATGCTTGCTGAGTTGAGTTGGCGAGTGAATCTGTGCCCAAATAAAAGCTGAATTTTATCGGTTTTTATTCAGGTGGGGCTGTTTCGGTAGCCAAATACAGATCTCTGATGTGTATTTGTCTGAATAAATACCTGAATAATACCAATAAGATATTTTTCGGGTATTTATTCAGCTTGGTATATACAGAGCACACACCCCTATTCACCATTCAGTAACCTTAAGGGGGGGAGGTGAATTTGAGACACATCTATTATTGGCCAAGACCTGTATCTAAAAATGCCTTTTTGAGTGGAGAAACCCTTTCAATCAGGAAGACATTCACAACCTTCTGAAAGAAAGCATCCAGTGCCCCTTTACAGAATTTAACAAGCCAAGGAAGACATGGGCTCTTATTACAAGCAATGGCCTTCACACCTTGTCAATATTAGTCAGGGAAACCAGCCTGAATTGATCCAAGCAAGAGCAACTAGATAGGATTACAGATCTCCCTACTGCCTGTGTTGATTAATTCAGCATCTAAATCAGAATAGATCTCAGAGACTTTGTTTGCAAAGAATTGTGCAAATGCCTCACAGCTAAATGCCAAATCACAAACATTTAGAGACTCATTCCTGGGAGCTGCCTAATTAATCTAAGCAATTGTAGCAAATGCAATTTGGTCGACACAATGATAGCAGATAGGTAAGATTTCTTTATTGCCATTACTAGTACCAAACAGATTTTTTCCAGGCTAGCGCCCAATCTCATCAGATCTTGTAAAATAAGCAGGGTCAACCCTGGTCACTATGTGGATAAGAAACCAGTTTGGTGTAGTTTTTTTTTAAAAAAATAATTCTTTATTGTTTTATTGTTTGGTGTAGTGATTAAGTGTGTAGACTCTAATCTGGGAGAACCCAGATTAGACTCCCCACTCCTCCACTTGCAGCTGCTGGATGACCTTGGGCAAGTCATAGTTCTGTGAGAGCTTTCCCTCAAGAACAGTTCTCTGAGAGCTCTCTCAGTCCTGCATACCTCACAGGGTGTCTGTTCTCCTCCTCCTCTTCCTCTTCTTCTTGGAATACCTGGGTTGCTACACAGAGGAAGGCTAAACATATTTTGCCTTGAAAACTGTATGGGGTCATCATGAGTTTGCTGTGACTCGATGGCAATAGACAGACAGACAGAGATATATGGTTTCCACTGGACTGTATAGCACATTCTGTCAGATTTGGACCAAGTTTTCTCAGACCATCATGTTAGACATCTACCAGCCCCCCTTTTAGTCTACCAGCTCTTTTTAGTACACCCAACTAACCTGTGAACCACAGGGCTGGAGTTCTATTTTAAGGTATCACAATTGCCCAGGGTTCCTTACTGTCTCTCCTCCTTTGTCACTTGCTCTAAAACTGTAGGTAGCCATGAAGTCCTGAGCCAATCCTGACAAAGCAGCCTCTGTATGAATGTTGAAATCCCCCAAGATTAGCAGTCTGGGATATTATAGCACTATGCTAGAGACTGTGTCTGCCTGCTCAGACAGTGTATGCAATGGCAAACTAGGCGGGCAATAAACCAAAAATGCACACAGTCTATCCTAGCTGTCCAGCACAAGGAAGACATGATCAGTGCCCGCAATAGTCTGCCCTGGAAGTCTGTGGAAGGAGAAATACTCTTAGAGGATAACCGCCATCCTACCCCTTTGTTTAATGTTGTTGAAAGACAGCATACCCAGCTGGGACGAACTGATAAAGAATAATAATTACAAGTTGCATCATTTAATTATATTTTTATAGGGTTAGAAAGAAATTTCCCCTACCTCATGTTGGTTTCTAGCTTGTTGGGTTTCCCCTGTAGTATATGACCTGGCTCATTTCCTTAAACCTAGTGGATTCTTCAAATTATAACATGACTTGAACAGGAATCTGTGGTAGTGGACATCTTGTTCCTAACCCTTTTATTTTTATATGAATACACTGCAAATCACATATGATGTTCATGTGGTTTAATGTATGATGAACTTAAGGAAAACTGACTTAAAATAGGCATTTAGCACAGGTGTGTTAGAACTGATTAAAACAAATGGTTTGCTCCTAGTTAAATAAAGTATATAGAAGGTTAATAGCTTTCTGTTGCATGACTTATCATAGGTTATACCTTTAAAATATTTTACTTCTCGTTTCTTTATGTAATAAAGCCTCAGCAACCACACTTTCTGTAGTCTAGAAATCAGTATTTATAAAATTACATAATTGTCATGTTTCCTGTTTTGCAAAAAGCCCTGTCACATGTGTAAAACGTGGAGCTTTTCTTTAATAGTTTAACAGTTTGATAGTCTAATGTTTGTTTGTTTTTTACTTCATTTATATCATGTCTTTCTCACTGAAGTAGAGAAGCATGGAAGGGAGTAAATTAAACAAAAAATGAAACCCGTGCAAAAATAACAAAAACATTCAATAGAAAATATAATGATATGAACTTATATAAGTGGTGTAGTTTATCAAAACTATAATGCAGGGCTTTTTTGGTAGAAAAAGCCCAGCCGGAACTCATTAGCATAATAGGCCACACCCACCAGCAGAAACGCATTAGCAAATTAGGCCACACCCCTGACAGCACAGCTCATTAGCATATTAGGCCACACACCCCATGTTACCAGAAGTCTGGTCATCCAGCCACACCCACCTTTTGCTTCTTATTCTGTTTACCTTGTTTGTTATCAAAACCCTGGGCTCTTTTTGTAGCAGGAACTCCTTTGCATGTTAGGCCACACACCCCTAATGTAGCCAGTCCTAATGAATTTCTGCTGTTGGGTGTGGCCTGTTATGCTAATGAGTTCCTGCTGGGCGTGGCCAATTTGGGAGCCAGCCAGAACTCCGTTCCTGCGCGTTCCTGCCCAAAAGTAGCTTTGCTATAATGTATACTATGCAAATCAAAAATACAAATACAAATACATGATCCAAATACATAAATAACATTCAGAAATAGTCCAAGTCAAATTTCTCCAACAGTGAAAAGGCCAAACATCAGTATTTATAATTCCTCTTTGCAAAACTCATCTCACTGCCTGTATATCCACTTGACGGCCCTGCCAGCTTCCAGTTGCTGTATCGCATTGCTTCCTCAAAAGTGGAACACCAAAACCGCCCAATTACAATATTGTAGAATCATACAAAGCATCTTTTACATTCTTAATGTTCAGCAGACCAACTCCTACACCACTTATATAAGTTCATATCATTATATTGTCTGTTGAATGTTTTTCGTTATTTTTGCACAGGTTTCATTTTTTGTTTAATTTTCTCACCAAAGTGTCTCACTTTATTCTCCCTTCCTCCATTTTATCTTCACACAACCCCATGAAATAGCTTAGTATGTGTGACTGGCACAAGGTCACCGAGTAAGCTTCCACAGCAAAGAGAAGATTTGACCCTGGATCTCCTAGATCCTAGTCCAACCCTAACCACTACCTCATGCTACACCATCCTAATACCCTGCCAAATCTATCTTCTGCCCCAAATTCTCTATGGAAAATTCCAAAATATATGCCGTTTGTACGATCACTAGCTTTCATTTATTTATTTACGGTACTCATATTCCCTTTCTGCATCTAATTGTTTTAACACCAGGCGCTGTTGTAATAGTTTTGATGTGGTTTGATTGACATCATTGTAAGAGTTAAGTTTATAGTTTTAGTCTTTGATTGTCTTATTTTAATGTTTGTAACCCACCCTGAGCCTGTTCATGGGAAGGGTGGGATAGAAATTGAACCAACTAAATAAATGAATGAATTAGGATGATTACAACAATAAATACAATACAAAAATATCCATCTATTAAAATCATGAAAACATGTCATGAAAACACATTAAGGATATAGAGCCTGCATCCATAACCCTCAAGCTGCCCCATAAGCTTCCAAAGCTGTTTTGGGGGTGTTTACTGGGGGAATGAATCAATTTTAATTTCCAGGATTTGCAGGGGGGGGGGGTTGTTTGCTATTTGTTTGGTTATCCAAGATTTTTTTTTAAGCTAACGACACCACATTTGCACAGATGATAGTCATCCCTCTAAACTAAAGGCTGTCATGACTGGAAGATGTAAGATGCTTTGAAGTATATTCTGGGGTTCCCTAAAGCTCTGGGAACAAAGCTCTTTTCCAGGGAGGAGAATAATAAAATGCTCAAGTTGTCAGCAGAGCAGACATGACTTTCCTGCAGGAAGATAACCATTGCCCAGCTGCCAGGAAAGGGCAAGATGGATGGCTATTGCAAAACATGATGTGGGCAATAAAACCTGTGAGAAGTGCACTCTGCCTTAATTGAGGAAAGGAATGCCAGGGCTCCATGAGGGCATCACTTCACAAACTCTGGATTGGGTAAGGGACCACCCCGACTGGGGCAAGAAGGGTTAAAACAGGGGTGTCGAACTCATTTGTTATGAGGGCCGGATCTGACAAAAATGAGACCTTGTTGGGCGGGGCCACGTGTGTCATAAAATATAAACTTTATAAAGTTTATAAGATATAAACTTTATAAAGGACACAAACACAAAGGGTTTTTTTTACTTAAAATAAAAACATGCTTTAAACATTAGCACTCTTTCAATATTTTGTTTATTTAACAGTGTCTAATAACTGACACCTCTTGCTCTGAATTATTGCATCAAAATGCCTGTGCTGCTGCAATCTTGAGTGTGCTGTTCAGGTGTGTATCTGCAAACCTATGATGCCGCAGCAGCAGCAAAACTGGAAGAAGAAGCAGAAGACAGCCAGTTCCACTGCGGGCCTGATAGAAGCCCTCCAGGGGCCTGATCTGGCCCCTGGGCCACATGTTTGACACCCCTGGGTTAAAAGATCTGAACCCTGTTAACAGTGTTCAAACTGGACAGGAGATGAGGGAAGGAATAGAGGGGCGCTGAGTGAACTCTACTTCCTAAATTCTGGAGACTTGTGCCCATCCCCACTGAAAGGATGGTGAGATAACATCTGTGACTCTAAAGTTAGGAAAGGCCCACTCTCAAAAGATTTTTTAAAATTGATTTTCAGTTCAGGGATTTCTGGCCTATACTTTGTTTTATAGCCTCACCAGAAGGCTCCAACACTAGGTGCCTGCTTCACCCCTTCTGGAAGGCTGTTCCATAGCAGTGGGGCAACAACAGAAAAGGCCCTGTCTAAGCTCTAAAATATTGTATTCTCAAGAGTGAGTGGACTACCAGGAGGCCCTGGTGTACGGAGGACAATTTGAGAAATGCAACCTCATGTTGTTTTTCACATGCAAGTTAGATGTGAAAAAGTATGCTTTGCAGTTATGATTTAGGCTGGCGATACTGCATATTGTGGACAGATGTTCTACAAATATGGCCAAAATTGTTCCATAGAATGCCAAATTATACTTTTATTATGAAAAACATAGCTGGAAAACAACCGCAACCCTAGGTCTAATAACATGTTTCTACAAATGATACTGTGTGAACAGGGTTTTTTGTATAAAATTAGGGTGTGTAGTTAACCACAATAAAGAGATTCACTTGGGCACATTGGCAATAAAGTGTGCCATGTGATCCCATGTACTTCCTTAATCATATACTGTACACCTACATGATATTTTTTCTATTTTTGTAGTGATATAGAAGAGACAAAATACCACAAAGCAAGTTATAGATGAGCAACTAGTCCTTAATCTGTTCAGTGATAACTGTGTATTATCATTAATCCTTAGAAACCAGATATTCTAAATAAGAATTGTGATAAGCAGTATATCTGACAGACCCTTACCATCTTGAGATTTTTTTGGATAGCCAGTCCTTATAGATATATCTCCCTTCTCATCTTCCTTATCAATGTGTAACCATTTACCAATCCAAGTGAGCACAAAATGTTAAATTCTAATGTATGGAAATATGCTGAGCTTCATTTTGCACAATGCAATCCAACCATAGGAATTGGTTATTATGGTGGAAAATTTGGAGAGTGTGGTGCAGAATTTCAGTGACCCTTGTTTATGTGCAAGCAATGTCAGTTTGTGCCAGAGTCTGCACAAGTAGAAATCCATTCTCACAGGAAAAGAATGAACATTTTTGAAAACCCAGTTTTGATATTTATTTAAACTTCTTTTTACAAGCACTGAAAAGGAGATGTCATAGCTATGAGTGTCTCAAAGGTATGTCATATGCACAACCATTTGCATTGCTCCCTTCCTGCATGTCTGTTTATCTCATTCATGTCATTCAAAAAGACCGCTAAACTTTTCCCCCTTCTCTTTAGGTCCCAAAGCAGTGGAAGCACACAGCCAAAAATTTGAAGTGCGAACCACCAAGGGGATACTGTTGTTTTCTGCAGATGACAACGAAGTGGTGGTTGGAGCAGAGAGGCTAAGAGTTATAGGTAAACAATATTTGACAATATTTGTTTCTCTCAATATATACATATTTATTCCTTTGGAAGTGTTCTGGGTGTTTGATCTCCTTCATGGTTCTTGTGGAAAATCTCCCTGATGGTTTCAGGAACAGTTGGTCAGATGGGTTTTTTTTAATTATTCATGGGTTTTGAAACTTCATTTGCTCATGACCTTCAGAACTGGCTTGAATTCCTAGAGGAGAAAAGAGACACACCATAAATCAGCATCATAATGCATTGCATTATTTGAAATATTGGCAGAGAAATGTGAAAGAGACTGACCTAAAAGAAAAAAAAGTCTTCTGCGCATCCTTATTGGGGTAAGGGATGAGCAGGAGCACAGTTTAAATCTACGTTTGTAAGGACTGAAATGAGGACACCGCCATCCCAATTTGCAACACTTTTCTATGAGCCCTGTTCCAAAACTGCCATAACTAGGTCACTCTCCAGACACTGCTTTTAGCCATGTGGGATCTGCTGCAGTGTGGCTGCACGACTGGCAAATCCAAGGTCACAGGAGAATAACTGATACAGTGGCTCCTTCCCACATCAGTGTTGCCTCAGCTCTCAGAAAGGTAGTGCTGCCATGGGCGTTTCCCCTGTGAACTTCAGCTCAAGATTTTACTGAGCAGTCATTTTGCAGTTCCCATGTTGCCCACTAAAAGCGTCTAAGTAAGAGACAATTTCTATATGCACATTTTATTTCTTCGTGGGCAGTTATCTGTGCCAAAAATACCAGAACCTGAAGGAAGAACTCTGATTGGAGGTGAAGAAATATGCTCTGTGTAATCCAAAGTTGTAGCTAGGAACAAAGTGTGAACTTGCCCCACCTCTCATATATCAAATTCAGTCAATGAGATCTCGACATACTATCAAACATGAGAAGAAAGGAGATAAATGCTTGCCTTGTAGACAGTTCCATTCAAAAGCATAACCTTTGTTCAAAAGTAAACTCTTATGATCTGTAGAAAAGCCACTGCTTTTAGACCAGTGCCCTTTGGATTCTAAGCGGTTTGCTGCCTTTAAAGTTTAAAGATATAAATGATGTTTTCTTCATCTCACAGTGCAAACCAGGCGCCTATGTATTCAGTGGTTAACTTTCCTACACAGAGGCCTTTTGCCAATGTTATTTGTTGCCATTTGTGTTATGAGTATCATTTAAACCTATGTAAAAGACACAGCCAAGGTTATTTTTCCCAGGCAGCATTCACACGTGCGAGATAATGCGGGGGGGGGGGGGGGGGGGGTGCCGTTGCTGAAGCTAAGCCGCCCCTCCCTTCTTCTCGCCTCTTGAGCTGCGCTGACGCCGGTGCCATGGGGGGGGGTTGTCCGCATATTTCCGGTGCACTTCAGCAAGGGATCGATGATTTGCATCTCTGTACGAGTGCTCCCTATGCAGTGTGCAATGATGTGCATACCGAAACGGGGGGGGGGGGAATAACACCATGGAGTCAGGATAGCGCGATCAGACCATCTCGATGCCATGGAAGCATGCTGGCACAATCACACTGGGGAAAATCCGTTCCTGGCCCATAGCAAACCCATTTGCTACTGGGGTTTCCCCGGTGGCTATTTACTTCGCTTCTGCAGTGAAGCAAAATGGGTTGCCGATGGGATCAGGATGCTCGGCAGATGTTGGTGTCTGATCGTGCCCTTCAAATCCGCTCGGCATGCGCAGCTAATTCTGCGTGTGATCGCACCCCCAGTCACATATCTTACAGTACTTTATATGTCTGAAGCTACGATTTGTCACTTGCTTTTAAAGTGAGGGTATGTTGAATGTTAAAAGTCATGTCTGTTGAGTGTTTTTAGTATTTTTTTTTAAAAGAATGCAAATAACTTTAAGAAAAGTGATCTATGTAATTCGATTGTTCTAACAGATAGCTGTCCAATAATATAACTTTTCATAAACTGTGATTGGAACTCCTGATATGTTAGTTGGTTATGAGATCATCATATGGATCAGGACCTCACTATGGGGGAAGAGGAAAGAGTTAAGCTTCCAGAATCTCTTCTGGGATAGTGAAGATCTACAGTGTATTGGAACAAGAAGACACAGTAACATTTCCTTCAGTGTTAGTTGGGTTTAGCAACAAGGCACAAAATTAGTTTGTAAAGGAATGGGTGGTTATTTATTTCCACTCCTGGCAGTTTAGTGAACTTGCATATTAAATTTATTCTCGTACAACAATAGCATTACATTTTTGCATCTTAAAAGGAACAATAGTCCAAATGTTGAGACAGTAGTACAGATGTTGCAGATGCCTCACTTTCAGTGTATGCTGGTGACATATATTTGTTGCTTATTTAAATTGCTTTGTTGAGGACCACAGGTTTTGAAGCCATATTACTTTTATTTTATGTCTCCTTTTGGTATCTGAAACATAAAAACAAAGGAGTATTTCCACAGTTCCTGTTCCATATTTATTTATGTTTGGAGCAGACGGTGTCTCAAGGTTTTATCTATCTTAAGCAAGGGACATCAAAGGAGAACAGAGACAATGACATCAAAACATTGTATTTTATAGAGAGTTTTCAGTAGTCCTGAGAAGTCTGTTTCAAACTGTGCTCCCCACTCCCACCCCCAACAGTTCCTTTCTGCAGCATCACCATGTCTCTTACCATATGTAAAGAAGCTGCTATGCCATATTTCTTTGCTGTTGTCTCAGTATGAGGGCATAGTCAAACCAGGCCAGAAAGAAATTTCAATTAATCATCGTATTCATCATTGGCAATGTCCAGGTATCATTGTTGTGTCTTCTGACACTTCAATTTGCTACATAAATAATCTTGACTTGTTATTGTCTTGCATGTCTTCATTACAACCAGCAAAATAAAGACTGCACCGCATGAGAAGTCTTCTTAGAGAGGTTAAAGCAGCAGTTATTGGGCATGTGGTCTGCTTTTAATCTTGTTAATGATAATTGCATTCTACTGTTTGTACTCTTTTGAAAGCTGGATCAGAAAGTTTGTTCCCTGTAGCAGCTCTGGAGCCTTAAAGTGACAAAAGCAACAGAGCTGACTGTTTTTCTACTTGAATTTTTAAAGACTTTTGTAGTACTAGCAGCAAGGGCTTTGAAAGAAGGAAAAGGGCATGATTAAATAATCTGGACTTTAGAACATCATAAAGTGGAGGCTGTAGACATGTTTTGCTTTTCAACCTAACCATCTGTGTTGAGCATAAAACAAATTATGTATGTTCTCAGAGAGAGGAGATAAATTAAACATCTTACTGAGGTTCATGGGAAGATCCCTATTCATGTTTATGATGCTTTGAATATCACTGGTTTCAAAAAGATTTGTGCATGTGTAAGATTATTGGGAGTCTGAAGATGTACAGTCTTGTCATTTTTCCCCTAAGTAGCAAATGCTTCTTGAATTGGTGTGTTTACATAATTTTGTAAAAAGTACATTAACATCTCTTTCTAGGGGAAACAAATCTAGGTTTGATGAGAATATTAGGACACAGCTCTGTTCTGCATCAAACTGCACTGGTGCTAGGGTTGCCAGCCCTAGGTTGGGAAATACGTGGAGATTTTGGGGGTGGAGTCTGAGGGTGGGTTTGGGGGGGAGAGGGACTTCGGTGGGGTATAATGTCATAGAGTCCACCTTCCAAAGCAGCTGTTTTCCCCAGGTGAAGTGATGTCGGTCGCCTGGAGATTAGTTGGATTCCCAGAAGATCTCCAGCCACCACCTGGAGGTTGGCAACCCTAGCTGGTGCACTGTTACGTTCTTTTTTTTTTTCTCTAGGCAAGTATCCAGTAGCTGGAGTATCAGATTTTATATTATTTAGTGGGTGCCAAGCTCCGCAAGCCAGGGAAGACACCCCACTTGTCTTTACACTTTGTGGAAACCCTTAGCATTATTGAAAACTAATTAAATTTGCTAGTATGTTGAATTTTTTTAAAAAAGTCTAAACCTACCCATCCCCCTTCTCATCAACCTAGTCTTCCTGACAGCGGGAAGTGAACACGACTAAACCTCTATTTATGTGAAATCACACTGGCACTGAATCTGCTCTTTTTGAAATGAAACTTAAAGCTGAAGCTTTTAGGATTACAAGGATTAATTCAGTCAACACCTTTGAAGTTGCCATCTGTTGAGGCCAACATATCTAAAGGGATCTACAGTTTGTGAGGGTTCTTTTCAGCATGCAGGCTTTGGTAATATGTTGATAGTTAGGTAGGACTGCAATACATCACGCTTTTTATAAGGTTCCATTCCAGTTATATATTATTCTCTTCTTAATAGTGGCTTCTGAATCTATCAGCACATTTTGGATGAAACATCATGTTATGTGTGTTGTAAAATAGTAAAAAGTATTTAAAATACTCAGAGTATCAATGGATCTTGCTCTATTGGAAAGAAGAGATTTCTTTGCATTTAAAAACCTTTATTTCTAAGGGTAAAAAGTATACAGGAAACCTACAAAATAACAAACTCCTAAGAGCTACATTTTCTAAGCTGCTTACAGTTCAAATCATGGTTACACACTACACACAGAAAATGGAGAATCTGTCCTTCTTCTCAACCCCTAGAAAGGAAGTCACCTGAAACAAACAACCAATCTGTTACTTTTCCTGGGCTAATTCCCCATTGGCTCTGTGCCAGGTTTCTCTTCCAGGTCAGTCTAAACAATAGCAATACTAGGTAAACAAGTTAACCCTATAATGACTGGATTGTCAGACCTTGTAAACACATGCATTTCCAACAATATGCAGATCCATATTTCTTCCTCTTTTACTTGTGTCAGTTAAACTGCTGTTAACCTGCAATCTCTATAGTTGTATTCTGTTCAAAAAGTTGTCATTTAACAAAAACAGTTTTGCATTTCTGCCCTCTGATTGTTCAGACATGATACCAAGAATACAGCACAGTATGAACTAGCAACATGAATGCTCACATGCTCCTTCCTCCCCTTCCCTGTCTGAGACCTTTTCATACCTTTCTTCCCCAGTAAGGTTCTGCCTGTCACAAAGCTGCCTTGGCTCTCAGTGTCCCTCGGCTGTCCCCACTCTAGCCTACCACCACTTGGGGCTTACTTTCCAATCTTCCAGGGAACAAGGAACTCCTCTCCGCCCCCTTTGGGATCTCTTCTTTGATATCTGGGATCTCTGCCACCAGCAAAAAACCTATTTTGATGTTGGCCTCTTCTGCAAGCCAGATATCAGTGTGTGTGCATATTTTGTATGAAAGAAACAGATATGTGTGGGCTTGTCTCCTTCCCCTTTCTTCTCTTTATGATTTATGGGTATTTCTCTTCACAATGTTGTCCTTTAGCACTAGCTCCCTCCAATTAAGCCTGAACAGCAGGAGGTGAAACATGAATGAGATTCTATCCAAGTAGTCTTCAGATAATACTCAAAGATCATGGGAATAATAAAACTGTAATAATTGAACATAAATCCTAGAAAGCACACATACTCAGCAACAATCATTGGGCATATAGATTTTGGGCAGAACACTATGAAAAGCACATTAAAAATGTTGCTGGCTAATCCTGTACCTGCAAGATCACCTCTACGTTTGCCTTCTTGGGAACAGGTCCATGATGGCGCATTGTGGTTCTACATGACAGGGCTTATCCTTGATATCAAAGTTTTGACACAGAACTGCCTTCCTGGCTGACATGGAATGGACAACCCTGCAGCCTGGGACTTCCTTCTCTGAGTTAGCCAGAAGTCAGAGTGTTGGCTCAGAATTTCCCTCCAACTCTTGACCAATCTCTGCAGAAGTCTGGATTAAAGGAGTTTAGCCCACCAAAGGAATAACCAAGATGTAATCCGTCAAAGGCCACTGACAGCTTAGCCAAATGAAGAAGTTCTGAAGAAGTGAGCAGTGACTCATGAAACCTCATACCCTGCCACAAATTTAGTTAGTCTTTAAGGTGCTACTGGACTCTTACTCTTTTCTACTGCTACAGACAGACTTACATGGCTACCCATCTTGAGCTTAGCCAAATGATTAAGCAGAGACTGGGATTCAATTTCCCATATCAATTGATCATCATATATCTGTCCCTCCTTTTCTTAAATTTGACTTTCAGATTTAGTGTTGCTGCTACTGCAGCAGTTCTCCTTGTTGCCACTGTCCTGGTGGACTCCCCTGTTGCCATCACTGTAGGTTCCCAAGTGGGCATCCTGTGACTTCTGGATAAGTCCAGGGATGGCTCTGGAAAGGTGGTGGTCTCACTCCTGGACAGTAACCAAAGAACAGTTTCTTCATCTTCAGACAAATAGCAGCTTCGTTTATTTTACTATCTGAACTTTAGGAGAGAAGAGAGGAATGGACTTGAACATATGTACTCCATATGTTGCCATCTGATAAACCATATACGTTATTGTTCTTTCTAAAGAATAGGACACACATCAGTATCATGATAGGATTTCAGTATCAGGAACTGGTGAGGCTTTAAAAGGTTCCTTCTCCTCTGCCAACTCTGCATAACATCTGGGGTTAAGAAAGACTTATTGAGAGGTTTCCTTCCCTAATGAGACCACCTTTGCCTGGATCTCTGCCCCCTGAATTACAGTTATGGAACTGGCTGGTAAAAGATGGAAATCTGACAGATAGATTTGAATTCCCTGTGTCCTTGTTCTAAAGCAGCATAAAGCAAACGATTAATAAAATTAATTGGTTAATCCATTAATCATACATTTTAAAGGGGATATTTAATCAGATTTCCACTTTAATATGCAAAGGGTGTTAGTTCTAATGGTATTATTGTAAATGATCTAGATACATCTCTTGATCCCAATAATCATTACATTTTAGTGGTTAATTAAATATGTTTTTGTTCAATTGATTTCTTTGGGACTCAGACATGCCTAGATGTGAAGCCAGTGTGCTTAACATGAATTTCACAACAATAAATTGCTTGTCTGAAGCCAGAGGTAACAAATATTATGATTTGATAGGTAGCTTAAATGGTTGATGGTTTCATTAGTGGAAGCAAGACAGCTAAAGGTTAAAAAAATCTTTACTGATTAGCTTGTTTTTCCCAGATGCATGTCCCCTACTTAAGAGTTTAAAGATGCATGTATACATGCATAGATTAGTCCACATTTCATATAACTGCTGAAGAAAACACTGATTTAACTCTGGTGTATCCTGTAACAATCATAATAAGTAGTGGGAGGTGTGCAGAAGTAAGGGTCAAAGACCACACCTACAGCATGAATTTTGTTTCCCTGTAAGCCTAGTGAAGATTTCCCTCCATAAACAAGAAAGCATGCTGGAATATCCAACCATTACTGCTAAAATGAAACCTGAATGAGCCCTGCAAAATTAGATGCTGCTAGTTAAATGCAAGTATTGTTTTGGAGACGAAGCTATTTCCCTTTTATCCTTTTTATTTCCTAGGCAATTAAACAAATTGAAATAATCTAAAACAGGTTGTATCTAAGATATGTTTTAATAAAAGAACTTTGATAAATAGCTTTGATATACATTAATTACCAATTTCATTTAATAACACAGTGAACATTATAGCACTTATAAACAAAGGATAATCATAAAGCATTATTCTAGCTGCTAATTAGCTCTATTTATTCTCCAGATTAGTTTTTAAATATGCCCTCTAGATGCCACTTGATACTAATTACTAGAGTTAAGTTATTATTACTATTACAAAAAGTGGTTTAATTAAATGTAAAGCAATTTAAATTAGCATGAGTCTTTTCAGAAATTAAAGTGTGGTCAAATGCTTAATATAGCCTTTTAAGACAATACAGCTGACATTCCAGTATCAGTGCTCTCAAAAGTCATGACATGTTTTGTGAAATTGTGGCCATGATCCAAGAGAGAGAGAGAGAAGTATCTGCAGGGAAGATCAGAGCACAGCTGTCTTTCTTTTTAGTGCAACAGATCCCAGTACTGAAGAGACAAGCGACTTTTTAAACTGAGTATAGTCCTGTCTCTTAAACTACACCAAAGGAGTAAAAGAAGCTTCTTTAGGCTCTGGCCTTTGTTTACAGAGAAAGTTTGGTGGTGGTTATATTTTTTGTATTGGTTCAGGCCTGTATGCACAGAGGTGCCTATGAGTGCCTGGCACCCTCTCCAAACAGCCATGCCTCCCTCCCCTCCCCTGTCTGTGAAGCACCCACCTGGCTTGCCAGGGGAGGGGAAGCACATCTCAGCCCATGCTTAGCTTGCTGCCAGTGCAATTGTAACACCTCTGGGCTTGGTCCTGCCTCCAGAAACCAGAGAGGAGCCATTGCAGGAGGCAGGCTGGGGTTTGCAATGCCGAGCGGGAGGAAAAGAGGCACCACCACAGCTGCTTTGGGAGCTGCTTTGGGAGGTGCAAGATGAAGTTCCTGTCTTTGCTCTCCTCTCAGATTGCCTGCAAAGGTGGGGGAGGGGTGTAGGAAGGGGACATGAGGAGAATAGTCCATTGACACCAGGGGTTAAGGGGCTGCTCAGGGGCTTATTGTCCTGGTGCTAGCTAGCCAGCCAATGGAACCAGTTGTGTCTGTAAAACCTTCAGCAACTCTTGTTAGACATCTTGGATATTCTGGGAGTAAGCTTTGATTTTGGAGCAATGCACAGTGCTTCATAGAGAATACTACTCCCAGACACAAATCCTGACCTTTATTATATCTGAACTGCCTCAGGTGCTGCTCCCCCCCCTTTACCTGTCAACTCTTACCTAGCTGTCTCTCTCCTCCACTGTATTTCCCTAACAACAACAACCCTGTGATGGTCAGCTCCATTGTACTAAACTGCTTCCTTGGGGCCATCCTAACAAAACTTTTCTGGGTATAGGACTCTTTTCCACTGCCACCCTTGAACAGTTGCATGAATGGACTTAGAAACTTATAACTGTACTTAGGATGGTGGTGGTAAATCAACCACAAAAGTTGTACTGATAACTGTTAATTTCAAAATACTCTTGACATCACTGGGCTCCCATGAAGGTTTAGTTTGTTTCAATCTAATAAGCATGAGAACACTAAAATAATATCACGTTACAACCAGGCGTTTTTTTTTGGTTTTTTTTAAGTAAAGATCCCATTGTCTTTGCATTTTTCCCTGGGTAAAACCAGCCTTTCATGGATTCAAGTTTAACTGTTTGATAATATCAGTATTTAATGTTAGAAACCCCCAGTCCACAATTATTTGTATGATGAAACTGTAATTACTGTTATGTTGCTTTTCAGATGATTCTCTCACTGATGACATAAATAGAGAGAGAGAGGCTCCACTCAGGCTTACAAACTTCAAATACAAGATATACAAGGAAAGGGGAGATAGGCATGTTCATCAGTTGTAGCAAAAACTTTAAAGAGTCTTGTGGTCCTCAATGATGTATGAAAGTGGTCCTCCTTGTATGAAAGCAGTATATGGCAGTTCTTTTTCTGCCATGGCCCTCCAAGGCATCTGGGCCCCAGTGGCCATCCACATTCTCTGCCTGGCATATGCTACACATCTGGCTTTCCCAGTGCCTGGAGGGGCTTTTTTCTCCCTCTCTCAGTTCATCCACTGCCACTACCTAGCCTTTATAAGGACTGCACATTGGGAAGGCCAGAGCATTGCCTCTGTGTCTCCTGCTATCCAGCATCTGGTTACCACAAGGATATCTTACTGCCTTGTACACCACTGAGGGAATAGCCACTCTCCAACTGACAGTCCCCCTTCCTGGCACTCCTTTTTAAAATAGCATGCCCAGAACAATGGAGGTCTAACATGGTACAGAGAACCGCTACCAGCATTAAAATTATAAAGCATTTCTTTAAAAAGAAAATGTCTACACATGTATTCTCAACACAACCACAGACTGAGCAAGGGATCTAAAAGAAAGGGGTAAAATGCAGTTCCTCTGTCCCTCCTTCTGTACATGTCCTAGAGGATGTAAGCATAAGCAGGCTCTTAAGCGTAAAAGGTTACTGTTGTTCTAAAGGATTCCCATTACTTGGAAACCTTTGCTCAGGTGTGCAGGTTAGCATATGGCATTAGCCATCTCCTTCAGACCTCAGGTAAGAGCTTTGTCTGCCTCAATGGAATCAGCAGAAAACAACCATTCCTCTTCACTCCCAGGAGTTTCTTTCTTTCTTCTCCTGCTAACTGGATCAGGCCAGGACAAAGAAGCTTTTCCTGAGATCTCTGAAGATTTTCTAGCCCCTTTAATCCTCCAAATCATGTTCCTTGCTAGATTTACTTGTTTATTTTGAGTTAATTATAGTTCATGTTTAGTGTAGTGGTTAAGAGCAGTGGACTCTAATCTGGAGAACCAGGTTTGATTCCCCATTCCTCCACATGAAGCAGCTGGGTGATCTTGGTTTCTCTCAGAGTTGTTGTCTCAGAGCTCTCCCAGCCCCACCTACCTCACAGGGTTTCTGTTGTGGGGAGAGGAAGGGAAGGAGATTGTAAGCCACTCTGAGACTCCAACTCTTCTTCTTCTTTATAGGGACTCAAGGCAGATTACACACTCAACAAAACAAGACATTCAATAACCAGTGTATTAGAATTTAGAAGTCTGGAACCACTAGAAAGAGCTGAGGCATAAGTATTAAAATGGCACATTTGGTGGTACAGAAAATACATAATCAGATCTTTCTTACAGTAAGCTATACGCAGCAGTATCATAGTCCCAATTATCTATCCAAGTATTATCCAAGCAGTATTGAAGTCCCAATTATTTATCCATTTATCCAAGTACGTTTTTGAACCATTTTGTACAATGCAACCCTATTACCTGAGCAGAAAATCCCTCTTGAATAATTCAGTTCTGCATAGTATACAGGAAGGTGGGAGAGTGGGAGCTTTCCTCACCTCCTAAGGCAGGCCATTCCACAAGGCAGGAGCCACAATGGAGAAAGCACATGAACAGGCAGCAATGTTCCCTCTAAGCTGAGTTAGTGTGAGCTGGCTCACAGTTTTTTAGCCTCCAGCTCACAGATTTTTGTCTTGGCTCAGGAAGGATGGCTCCAGAGCAAACTGATTATGCAGTAGCCAAATCACCTGCTCACAACTCTAATGCCAGTAGCTCACAAAGTAGAATTTTTGCTCACAAGGCTCCACAGCTTAGAGGGAACATTGACAGGCAGTTGTTTATTTTGCCTATTTGCAGGTTGGCATCTGCAGAAGCCCCTGCTGACATGAGCAAAGTTGTTGTGGCAGAGTATAGGGAGAGAGGCAGTCCTGCAAATAGGCCATGAAGGGCTTTATATGTGGTAGCCAATACCTTAAACTGAGCCTGGTAACAGATGGACAGCCAATGGAGTGTCTGCAGGATGGGAGTAATACGTGTGCTCAGGGGTCATTTCCTGCAGGAGTGCACAGGAGCGGAGCTCCGGCAGTAAAGAGCCCAGGGGGCGGGCATATGCAACAAGCCCTGCCCCCTGCTCCCAGCAGCCCTCAGTCAGAGCAAGAAGCACCCAGGTAAGTTGCAGAGCTCCCCCCAGCCCCCCGGTCTAAAACAGTCCAGTGGCACCTTTAAGACCAAGTTTTATTCAGGTACAAGCTCTCCCTCCTCTGCGAGGACAGATCTGCACGCCCCCCCCCCAATAGCTAGCAATCCAAAACAGTCCAGTGGAGCCTGAGCGGTGGGTTTTGCCTTCTGACACACCTCCAGTGATGTCAGGGGGTGTGGCATATGCAAATGAGTTATGCTAATGAATTATGCTAAGGAGTTATGCTAATGAGCTCCTTCACCTCTTTTTCTACAAAATGACCCCTGCGCGTGCTCCATCTAGCTTCTGTTAATAGCAGAGCAGCAACACTTGTCTAGCTAGATGGATTGAGTGTGTGTGAATTGACCATCTCATTGCATATGTCAGGCCTACGATTTGCATATCGGAAGGCTTGGTGGATGAAGCTGGCAAGCCATTGATGCCTCACCTCCTCTTGTATTCTGCCAAGAGAGTTTTTTCCACACACACACAAAAACTCCCTTAAGGTGAAGATTTTGCTCAGTTCAAACCTCCAAAGAAAATTGCATTTCTCCACGTGTAATGATACAGCAGCTCTTAGTACTCCGTTTATAGTTTATAAAAAGATGTTCTAGAAATTTGGTTGATGGCAACATTATTGGAATTGAGCCAGTAGAATCAATACCTTAATACAATTATAAAACCAATGGAGTCAAATCCAGTTCATTTCTGGGAATGGAGAAGTCAAATAGAAAATATGGTTCTATAGTAGTGGCTGGTTTTCAAGGATATGTAATAAGAGTAATAATTGCAGATTGTTCTTATCGTTAAGACCAAGTTTGATAAAGACAGGCATTTAGATACTTCAGAAATGAGTCTAAAAAGTGGTCACAGGAGCAGCATTATAACTTTTTGATATGCGTGGACATAATTAATCCCGTATTTGATATTTTAAAATTGTCTTAAATATTTGTAGTATTTATTTTAAAATAACAACACTTTAAATATAATATAACTTGATGTGCCTCAGATAACATTAGAGAACTAATTTCATATCCCAAGTAAATGGATATAAAACAGAATTACTGCTTTAAACCAACAGGATATTCTATCCAATCTGTTTATATTTCCAACCTTGTATTCATAAGAACTGGACTGCTTTTTCCTGAGGGAGACGAAGAAATCATTTGCATTGCCCTTGGTATTTTCGGCATTGTCTGGAAGAGGACATGATTTAATATGAATGCGATGAGCTAATATCTCTTATCTTTGTATAAATCATCCTAGCTGTCTCAGTGACTTTCCATTCACAAACATTTCATCCAGACTTTGTATTATATGTAGGAGGGAAAGGGCACTGCATTTATGTGCATGTTTATCAGCCTGATTAAGCAATCAATAAACTGTATAAGTGCTAAGCTCACTCCCAAAATCCTGGTTTGTTTTGCCTTTTCTGGTAGTCTTGTTCTTCCTTCCTACCACCACCCTTGAAAGAACTTAAACAGAGTCAATCCCAGTATTGTGAGGAAACTGGAACCGGTTAACAAATGCCAAAACTTAAGGGAAAGCAGACTTGATACATAGGATGACTGGAGTCTGAACTGTTCCTCAAATCAAATGGATACGTGAAATCCCCTAATGTCAGCAGAAAACAAAGGAATCATACTGTGTAGGCACAGATGGACTGAGGATCGAACCCAGAGATAATTTTTCATGCCAATCCTTCTATGGAACACAATTCACAATATATCTAAGGGGCAGAAGGAGCCCTCGTACAGTGATGTGACATTTTCTTCAGATACTTGTTTGTAGGTCATTTGCTTTATTCAAAATAAAGGGAAACTGGCTAACATACCCCAAAATGAAGGCACCATGGATTAAACTAGGGTTTATTCATTACAAACTGAACTGCACAATTTATTAAACTCCCCCTCTACAAGATACTCATTCCCTAAAAGGCTGCCCCAATGGATTGGCCATTTAGACAATTCTACCAAGCTCACGATAGCCTCAGGCCACACTTTGCTTTTTCTTGACTGTAATAAATGTGCAGTGAGGTTTTGCCCATTATCTGCATTCCTGCCACATACAACAGATGATGTACAGTGCTGAGGAATTAGCCCCACCCCAGTATCATTCAGTCGGTGTGGCTGATTTGAATACTTCCCCCATCAGCTGAAGTCTCAGGGTGCTTTCCAATCTAATTGTAAGAACAACAAGCAACAATTCCACAAAATCCTGCAAGTCCCAGGTAGAGCCTAACCTTTCATGATCTGGCCTAATTATGAACCTCAACCCCATTGCAACCAGATAAAAGGTTTCCATCCTGGCCAAATCAGGTTGAACTCCCGACCCAAATTCCTGCTCAGTCTATAAAGGACCATTGAATCCCTGAGGGTAGGGAACTCTGCTGCAGAAGTGCACCAGGAAAGAAGAGAGATCTGGGACTAGCTTCTGTTTCTTAGTCCATAACTTGTTGCATGGAAACGTACAGCTTTTACTGCATCCTCTTGTCTCCCACCAGTCATTCCTTAGGGAGCTGGACAGCTCTAGGCAAGGCTGAAGCATGCTTCTGCAAATAAATCCTCAAAATACTGAAGCACATCTAGTGGATGCAGAAGTGTTTTCATAGTGCAGTCCACTGCAGGCATATTTTCATTAGGATTGTTCACATTTACTAAAGTTTCCTTAATCAGTATTCACCACTTTTTCATCATTTGCCCCCTAATATAATTATAAATCTAATTTCTTAATATGGATTTCACTTTAGAGTCACAAGCAAAGGTAACCTTGAACTTTGAAAATGTTCCAAAGTTAATGAGGGAAGAGGAGGTTTCATTCAAAAGACTTTGGTTCGTCTTTGATTCCCTGACCTGACAGTTTCTTCTTCAATAAAAACAGAATCATGACCCTTGCAGCAAATAGCCGCTTAATAAATACATTTTGACTTCAGGGCATCACAGTCTGGAAATACTAAACTGAAGCAACTTCCAAAACAAGGTGTTCAACCCTCTGTCCCTTGGCCTCTTCTTCTCGAACACTTCCACATCTAGAATTTCAATACAAATTATATTAATAAACATAAACATAAACATAGCTAAATAACATGTGAAAGACATTGCTATTATTGCCCTGACTCACTTTAGTGTTATTACCTTTATGATAAATGTGTCTCAACAAATGAAGGACAGTCAGTGTCCTAGAAGTAATTGAATGGGAATATCCAATAAGGGACATCCAGAACATTAAGGTTGTCTCAGCCAACACTAGTTTTGATTTCTTTTACTTCAAGCATATACAATTAGTTTTTTTCTGATTTTCCTTCTAAATAAGCCCTTTTTGCTGTCAAGTCAGAGCTTACTTATGGTGACCCTGGAGGGTTTTCAAGGCAAGAGACGTTGAGAGGTGGTTTGCCATTGCCTGCTTCTGCATAGCGACCCTACTACTCCCTCATGGCGTTCCATCCAAATACTAACCCAAGCAACCCTGCTTAGCTTCCAAGATCTGAAGAGACTGGGCTAGCCTTGACTATTGAGATCACGGTGTTTTAATTTATTATTGTTTTATTTTGCTTTGGCTGGTCTTGTTTAGAAGTTTTTAAAAAATTAATTTTTTTTACGCTAGTTTACACATTGGACCTTTTCATTGTCTGTGGAAATGCACACACACTTATTTAAAGAAATCCTATCATGCTTTTCCTTAAATCAGTTTGTTGAGACCACTGACAACATCAGTTAAACAATCAAAGTAGAACGGATTATTATAGTTTTCAATAATTCAGAAAAGCCAGCAATCCTTCACAGAGAGAAACAGCAAAAGAGTTATTGTTTGGATAGAATTACAAACTATGGTCTGCTTTAGCTGTTGAAAGTATTCGTTTCTGAGCCACACACTAGGGGATCGGGAGAAGAGTGACATGAACCCAAGGGTCCCCCAAACTTATTTCCATTATGACAACAGGGTTTGTTTTAATATGTTAAGGTATTTATTTTACCTTTGTACCACTGTGTGCCTTACTATGTGTTACTTACTACTGGGGTGTCATAATATTGAGCCACTTCTGTACTTCAGAATGGTATCCAAAACAAAATGTAGTAAAATACAATACTCTCTAAGTACCCCACTGTGTACAAATACTTCTGCTCCAATAACTGCTCTTCATTCTTGTCATCAGATAATTTTATGTTTCAAGTAATGGCCATATCTGATGTATTGTCCATATTCCTCTCTTTAGTCAAGCTGTTTACTCTATGGTAATGTTTGGGGGTGGAGAGTCTAATTGTGCTTAAACAACTGAAAGCTCAATGAAGGCACATCTCACAGGACTTTTCTGTCTCCCCTTTAGAACAATATCATTCTTTAATAACTTTGGGGAAAGAGCCACAGAGATTTTTTAAAAATATTTTAATTTTTAAAATAACAATAATAACAGTTGATACAAACCACAGATGAAAAAAAAGGGGTGAATCCAAGGCAGCATACATGGATTTTACGTTCAGATCTGCTAGATATCTGTCTAGATTGTGTTAGCCTTAAATCCTGTTTAAGGGAGAAGAATCAGCCAATATCAGATTAATATTGATTTGGTGTCACAAGGATTAGCAAAAGAACATACAGTACATTTTACAAATATAAATGCAAGGCAGATTTAGTCTATATTCCTTGAGCTTCCCTTGAAATTCTTCCTCTAAACCCCTCTGAAACATAATCTGCTTTCAGAGAACAGGATGTTCTCCTTGATAACTTTTTCCGTGTCTATTTCTGGTTGTGGATTCTGGTTTGCAGACCTGGGAGTAGCAAGCAAATACGAGAGGGGGTGATCATATGAGCTCACTTGTTATATTGCTGTCACTGGAACGGCTATAATAGTGGTCAGGAATGTGATGTTAGGAGTCGAACACATGTAAGCAGCCTAGGTTAAGAATAAACTGAAATAGCGCCCTGCCCTGCCTTCCCTGCATCTTTTTTGGGTCATGGTTTAAGACTTCTGCTCAAACTTGTTATTCTCTTAATACTGAAACTGAGTGTCCTGTACCTTCAAGAATTACATAGTGGCCCATGATTTCTTTGGGCCCCCATTCATTGCAAAGTCAATTAGTATGAAGTTGGTAATGTTGGTAAAACTGTGAATAATTAATTCTTGGATTGTGGCACTTGCTTAAATGTTATTTCATTCTTTGCAGCCTCACCAGTTGCTGATTTTTAAAATGTTATTTTATGATTGTGCAATTAAGAGCATGAAAAATAATTAATAATGAATGTGTAATTGTTCTGGCTGCAAAAATACTTGTAGTTTAATTGCCCCCTCCCCCAGAGCAGTAAGCAATTGAAATCAGCATGTGTTCAAATCACTGCAAGTGAACAAGAATTAAATAAGCCAAAAATTGCAAGCTTGCTTCCACTACAACACAGAGGGGAGAGAAAAATGTAAATGGGCAGAAGTCCTGGGAGCTAGTGGAAGTCTTGAGAACTCTGGGGAAGACTTTGTTTGTCCACATGTGGGCTGGAGCTACAATTGTGCTTTAAGTAAAAACAATAAAATAAAATAAATACTAAAGAATAGTATGCAGCCATGATTGCATCTGCGAGCTCACGCCCAGCCCAATTATTTAGAACAATTCGGTCTATTACTACTCTGCCACAGGGCAGACCAAATGATAAGGAATTAGAGATTGACTGTGAGGCTTTTGCGAGCTATTTCACAGATAAAGTCTTGTCGCTTCGCCACGACCTTCCCACCATAGTTGAGACAGCAGAGGAACTGTAAATTATTTTTTATTTGGCTCACTGCACCTTAAGTCTTCCCACCTCTTTGCCCTCCCACATACTGCTGGTTCAAATTAAGTCCCCCCCCCCCAAACACAGATATTAGTGGTTCTCTTTTTATCATAATGTGGCTTTGTGGGCATCAACATCCAGTGCTGAGATGTTTATAGGTTTTGTTTCCACAGGAATGCTGAGACAGACCAGGAATGCAGGGCAGAGTATCTTATATTCTAATAGTGGAGCATGGCCCCCATCTTCAGATACTTAAATCCAAAAATTGGGGCCACACTGGAGCTGTGCCAGGCCTAGAGTAGATGAGAGGGGAAGCAGGGAGCTGTACCTTGGCTCAGCAGGCAAGTGAGGGGAGGATGGGATCCCCCCATGAGTCTCACAGGTTCCCACTTGTAAGAAATCATTCTGTGCACCTCTTTCTGCTACAAAGATATTGTCTCATTAGAGATGGCTATCTTCCATGAGTGGAGTTGTTTGAGTTTGACCCAATGTAACAAATACAGAATTAATATGGGAGTTAATCCTATTGTCAGCTAGGCTTCTGTCAGTCCTGGCTGCCACAGGAATGGGGGGAGGCTATGGAATGTTGAGTTTCATTTCTGCTGTGACTTCAGTATTTCTATTATCTCTCTGTAACTTTGAATGCTTGGTGTAGCCTTTCTCTTGGGAAATGTAATCCGTTACTTTGGCAGGCTGCTGCCTGCAGCCTGGTTGGCCATGGGCCATCAGGGGGACCCCCTTGAATATTGTATAATTGCTTGCTTCGCACCCTTCCCTTTAGTTCTAACACGAAATGGTTAAGATAGCTGCATACTCTCAATGTCTCAATAAACTTTACTTCTTTGAATGAAAACTGTTGGGAACTGATTGCTGCAGGGGTCTGACACCTATGTCCCTTGATGTTCCTTTTAATCACATGCTTCCATGGCCTAGACTGACTGACAAATACAATAGCCACATATACAGGAGGAAAATGAACAACTCTTCTTCCAGCATCATGAGTCTGCAATCAATATACTGTTTTAGCGCTATGTAATTTGAACTGTCTTTGCAATCTCCCTTTTATCTTAGTGTCAAGTGAGTGATGATCAGATTGCCACAATTTGGAGAACAATTGTAGGGAGCGGTGGCGCAGGCAGTTAAACGCCTGCTCTGTAACATCATCCGAACAGCCACTATGGCTGTTCGAGTACCACCGCGGTCGAGGTGAGCTCTCGACCTTCATCCCAGCTCCTGCCTACCCAGCAGTTCGAAAGCAACCTAATTGCAAGTAGATAAATGGGTACCCACCCTTAGAGGGGTGGGGGGTACCCTGTGTGGTCGGTTGAAGACGACGGCGGCGATGGCGGCGGCGGCGAGCATCGATTCGGTGTGGGCGGCGTGGCGTGGCGGCGGCAGGCGGGCGCAATCAGAGGTGCGCGGTCGAGCGATCCCTGGTGGCCGAGCGAGAATACACCGAGTGCTGGCGTCAAGAGGAAGGTGGCGTGCGAGGACGCCGAGCACCGGCTCAAGCGGAGCCGGAAAGGACGTTGCTGGGCCGGAAGCAGGCGGAGCTGTGTGCCTTAGAAAGAAGACAGCCACTTCCGAAACGCCGGGAAAAGAACACCCGCCAGCCCAGAGACCCGAGCCGAGCCGACGAAAGCAACAACAACAACCACCACCATAGGGGGTGCCGGTAGGCTGTCCCATCCCCATATATACTGTGGCCCTAGTCAGGGAAAAATGGTGATTAGCACCAAAAATCTGTAAGCCGCTCAGAGACCCCTAGACAAGGGGGTTCGAGCGGGATATCAAGTTGAATGTATAAATATAAAATGTATAAATAAATAGTACATGAAAATAATTCCCACATTCCTTCAAAAAAAAGTAATGGTTTATTACCAAGATAACAATACATTATATCTATACTGCACTCATTCTTCCAAGGGTGGGGGACAAAGGGTGGTACTAGGGGAGAGGGTCTCATTGCAACACGCACTAGTGCGTGGGGTCCCTCAGGGATCGATTATCTCCCCAATGTTGTTTAACATCTATATGCACCCTCTCGCCCAGTTAGGGGTTTCGGGCTAGGGTGTCATCAATATGCAGATGACATCCAGCCCTATCTATTAATGGATGGCTGACTGGATACCATCCCAGGAGATCTGGCCAGTTGACTGGAATCCATGATGGGATGGTTACAACAGAGATGTCTGAAATTGAACCCATTGAAGATGGAGGTCCTGTGGCTGGGCCGGGGGGGGGGGAGATGGAAGAATTCATCTTCCCACTCTTAACAGGGTGCAATTAGTACTTCCATCATGAGTTTGGGTGTGGTCCTTGATGCCTCCCTCTTATTGGAGGTTTCGGTCACAAATACGGCCAGGATGGCATTTTTCCATCTTCACCAAGCCTAGCAATTGATCCCTTACCTGTTCCACACTGACCTAGCCACAGTCATCCATGCAATGACCACCTCTAGGCTAGACTACTGTAACTTGCTCTATGCAGGGTTACCCTTGAACATGCTCTGGAAACTTCAATTAGTCCAGAATGCAGCAGCGCAGGTCCTTACTAGGACCACACTGAGAGCATATATACAACCTGTGCTTTACTGGCTGTACTAGCTATAGATTGAGTACCAAATTAGGTTCAAGGTTTTGGTACTTACTTTTAAAGCCCTAAATGGTCTGGGACCACCTCTCCCTATACACCCCTCAGAGAGTGTTACACACATCTAGTAACAACTTATTGGTAGTCCCTGGCCCCAGAGCGGTCCGGCTATTTTTGACCAGGACCAGGGCCTTTTCAGCTCTGGTCCCAGCTTGGTAGAACTCTCTATCCAGTGGAACGTGAACTCTGCAGGACCTGGTCCAGTTCCACAGGGCTTGTAAGACTGAGATGTACCACGGGAATATGGTTGAGGACAGTGGTGGCTAAGAAGATCACTGGGCCTCCCATTGTTAGGCTGTGAATCTCACTGTACTGACTGGCCCCTCAGTTGTCCACCTCTGAAGGCTTGTTGGGGCACCATCTAATATGATTTGACTGATTAATTTTTAAGTTTAAACTGTAAAATTTGGTTTTAAACTGTGTTATTGTTAGTTGCTGTAGATTTTCCAGGTTGTTATTGTTGTCAATTGTTGGAAGCCGCCCTGAGCCCTGCCTACTGGGGAAAGGAATGGGGTAAAAAATCTAATAAATAAATAATAAATAAGTATATGTGTAGAAATTGCATGTTTTTAAAGAAAGAAAGAATAAAATATTGTTAATACTATAACAGCATAAAACTGTTTGCTTCAATTTTAGTAGCATGTATAGTGACTCACTGTTATTGTAGTGCACAGAAATCCTCCTGGGACTGGGGCCATATTTTGTGATTTGGACTTTCCTCTGTGATTGATGCTCATCAGGAAAGGGTAGTCACTGTGGTTCCTGCTCTTAAGCTTTCATAGTAAAGATGCCTATGTTCAAAACAACATTAATTTGTTAGCAAAAAAAATACAGGGATGGGAGCAACTGACTTGGGGACAAGGGAGCTCATGTAACTAACAAACAGAAGTAACAAGCAGGGATTCCACCCCATGAGACTAAACCAACTCACACAAATAGAGTGGGGAACAGATCATTCCATTATAATCTATACAATAAATACATGACATCATCTACATGCACTGTTCTTGATAAAGTAGCATCTGGTTCCACTATTTTTTGGGTTCCTTCCTCCCATTATTCACTATTCACTATTAAGAAAGCTGGTTTTTTTCTGATCTTTGTGAGTTTGGGGCCAGCTGGCCTTGCAACACCATGGATTCAAAACTAAGTTGAAAATCTGATGTCCCCTGTACTCTTGCAGCCATCTCTCTCTTTTTTGTTGAGGTCTTAAAACGTTCTGTGTCCCAAACAAATGACTGTGATCAAGGATTATTATAGCAGACCAAGTAATCTAGTTTATAGAGCAATATTAATGGGTTTCTGTTCTGCAAGAGCAGGTGGTGTATGACCTCCTTAATCTTTAGGCTTAGTTTAAGCGTTTAGGTATTGCTTACTGGTTTCTAACTTTATAAGATTAAAAGGAAGATGCTGCATTTATAGCTTGTGGCCTTTCAAGAGCATAAATTGAGGTCAAGCTAGGCTTTAAAAGCATGAAATTAAAGGATGGAATCACAGATCGTTTGTGACATGTTGGATTGGATTTTCATTCTCAAAATCTGCAAGAGCCACCATATGATTACTTTCTAGAGGCACTGACTCAATTATATATGGAGGAATATATCAGTAATATTTTAATGCCTTTACCTAAAATTAGGTTGATTTGGCTTTCCATACTGACTATTGAATCAATACTATGGTGAAGTGCATTGAACACATGGTATTAGGCCTACCACTCTGCCTATGCTTGCCCACCTCCAGATGAAAAAACATAGGCTGATTTCGCACTAGAGCTGCCTCGATGTTGCGCCGCCGTTTGCCCCAATACTATTGGTCAATTTCACACCTGAAGCTGTGGGGCTGCATTTGACTTGCGGCTTCACCCAATTTCCTCCACAGTTTTGTGATCCTCAAAAAACAGGATCACGAAACTGCGGGGGAAATCGGGTGAAGCCGTGAGTCAAAATGCAGCCCCGCAGCTTTGGGTGTGAAATTGACCAATAGTATCAGGGCAAAGGGCGGTGCAACATCGCGGCAGCTCTAGTGCGAAATCAGCCATACTTGTTGATATTGTTAACGCCAACATGCATTGGTATCCTGCAGCCTTACAATAGTATTAGCAACTACTGTAGCTAAAATATGTACATATGTGCCATCAAGTTGCAACTGATTTATGAAGACCCCAGCAAGGGACTTTCAAGGCAAGTGAAAAGCAAGAGGTGGTTTGCCCTTGCCTTCCTATGCATAACCTTCTTTGGTGCTCTCCCATCCAAATACCAATCTTGCTTCTCTTCTGAGATCTGCTTGATCAAGCCACCTTCCATCCCATTGTGGTCAAAAATACATAGCTCAATTTCCTGTTATTGAGTTAATTAATATTAATTTATTGGAGGTCATATTCTTCCAAGTTAGGTAACCTCTTTATTGTCCTTATTTAATTCAGAAAAATAGCTAAAGTTAGGTACTCTAAAGAACTTATGTTACAAAAAAAAAACAAAAACCCTTGTTGGCAGGCTTATGATCACAGCAAAGAGAATTGCCATAACTACAATCTCAACTATCTGTAGCAAAACTTGCCATTCTTGTTTTTCCCAGTAGAAGCCATCAACAATACTAGGTTCACATGGTAAAAGAAATTCAATGTATATATTTGCTTTTTTTTTTAATGGTGTTCCAAAGACAGAGGGCAGTGCACTATCATAAATTATTTTTATGTAAATTGAAAAGTGAAAAAGGCAGCGTGGGGAATACCTAATATAAAGGGGGATCAACTGAAGATGCACTGAGCTTTGGCAGACTTGAGTAGCTTTGCCAGGTCTGACCTTTGCTGCAGTGAGGGGCTCCCAGCTCATTGTCTGGAGCTTTCTGCCATGCATGCAAAGCACACACAGCACGATGACATCATCAGTAGTGATGTCATCACACTAGGGCCATTGCGCAGTGACGCTCTAGTGTTCAGGGCAAAAACTCTATGGTAACCATAAAGTTTCTGCCTGAATTCTAGAGCATTGCTGTGTGACAGCCCCAGCATGATGACATTACTACCGGTGATATCACTGCATCAGCGGCATCCCTCTGGGATGCTGATGTTCAGGGGTGGGGCTTTCCCTGCTGGCCAGCTGGCCAGTGATGAATTGGTGCCCCTGAAATCAGGGGATCCCCTGGCTCCACTGGGAGGATGGCAACCATAGAATTGAGAGACATTCACACATAACAGAAACATCAGAAAGTACAATCAAGGAATTGGGCCTAGCTCCCTGACCTAGAAGGCTGAAATCATGGGTCTCTGAGCAGAGGAAAAGTAAATCTATTTGTTTTAGCCAGAGAGTTGTCATTAATAAGATTGGCAATAATGGTTTACCACCTAAGTGCATGACTATTCATTCCCAAAATCTCAAACTATTACTGACACTGAAATGGGTTAAGCAGGATACAGTTCAAGATAAAACTTTGCCCAGCTATATTTTGCAAGACTCTGCATAGTGAGATGATTTTGTGTAGTGCTTAGCAACAGAGAGCTGATCCTAGCAGGAAAAGAATCCTGAATTTATGTCACAGGGAAATAATGCAGGACCTCAGCATGGTGATCCTCTTGCTTCTTTGACTTGTTAAATTGTAATAGCTGTGTTGCAGCTATGTGTAAACCACAGGCTGTAGGACATAGGATACAGTTTAAGCTCTGTATGAAACAGATGAGTCTGTTCAATAGCAACGGAATCTGTGTGGAGGCAAAAAGCATATCTTGAATTCAAACAGTTGCATTTAAGAAAAGTTGTTCAGAAAGGACATATTGAGACTAATCTTGTTGATACTTGTTAGAATTCCAACAAAGTAGCAATGGATGTAACAAGTCAGCCAGCAGAGCAGAGTTATCAAATGGTTACTATTCCTTTATACAGACTAATATTAAGGTCTCTGCTTACAGGAAATATAGAAGCGGGGGGGGGGGGGGGGAAGAGACATATCTCTGTGGAACTGTGCCGTATATGTTACAAAAGCGTTCTCATTGTTACTGCAGTAAGTGAATGCACATGAGGGATTTTTTTTCTGGACAAATTTATTCTCCCCAATGTTCACCAGTACAGGGAAGGGTAGGGAGACAAAGGTATTGAGTGAATCATTACAGTAATTCAAAACACTTTAGATAGATCCTGTCACATGCTTTATAAATTCCTGACTGATTGTGTAGAATTAAGTTATTGGGCAGAAAACCAGTTAATGGAACACACATTGATGAAATCATTTTTGAGGGGCATTGAATTGAACTTAAAATAAAGCTGGAATAGCTTTATGGATTTTCTACTCAAACTGTTTATGAACATTTATTGCTGGTAAATTACACAGTGTCAAAAGAAAGATTTGCTGGACTTGGGTTTGAATCAAACTGTGATGGAAATAACAAGAGAATAATTATTGCCCTGAAATGTACAATAGGTGTACATATATATCTTACCTGTCCTCTACTATGTTTTGCTCATTGTATAAATGTAGGAAGGCGTCACAAAACCAGTTGCATGTTGAAAAGAATACTTCCAATCCTTACCAAAGGAACAGTATTTTGTATTCAAGTAGTTACGACAGATGGAGAAATGTTATCAAGACCAGGAGAGATAAGAAGTGTTGATTTGCTAACAGATTGGATATGGCTTACTTTCTGACTAGTAAATGTGAAATGATGATGATGATGATGAAGAAGAAGAAGAAGAAGAAGAAGAAGAAGAAGAAGAAGAAGAAGAAGAAGAAGAAGAAGAAGAAACCTCTTCTTGGTTTCCTTGCATACTACCAAACAGATACATTTCCGTACTGAATATCTTATTCTTAGTTTTATTTCGGCCCTGACCTGGATAGCCTAGGCTAGCCTGAGATCTTGGAAGCTAGGAAGCAAGGTCAGCCCTGATCTGTACTTGGATGGGAAACCACAAAGGAAGACTGGGGTTGCTATACAGCAGTAGGCAATGGCAAACCACCTGTGTTCATCTCTTGTCCTGAAAACCTTATGGAGTTGTCATCATGAGTCAGCTGTAATGTGACAGCATTTTTGCCCAATTTTATAATGTATTGCAAAGCTGCACCAGAGCTCATGGTCTAGTGCAAAAGTTCCTGTGCCATGGGAGCACAATCATGCTCTGTAGCCGCTTCCCCTCACTCTCTAAGAGGGTAAAATGTCAGCTTTTACCACTGCTGTTCTGGCACCTGGAAAAGTCTGAGAAGATATGTTTGAACCATTCAGTGAGCATTTTGTAGGCAGGTGAGGCTGAAGCAACTAGTGGTCCTTTGCCTCAGCCTCCTCTAGGGGGGAAAAACCCAGTAGTGAATAGGGAGGTTCAAATTTATGTTAGGTGAGTAGGCACAATTGTGTAGTTTGACTTGAAAAAGCTGGTGTGAAAATAGACATGCAGGTCCCAACCCTTGTTTGAGTTTTGATTATATAAAACCAATGTCTGGGGAAAGATTTATACATTTTAGGCTTTTTCAGGCTTATGGCCTTTTCAAAGATTGAGAAGGGTGCAATCCAGTGTAGTAGGCCACATAGATTAAAAGCCTAGTGGGAGCGGATAGCATTTCTGTGTGCTTCAAAGAGTATCCCCCAAGCTATCATGTGCAGCTGATTTTTATAGCTATCCATATGCTGGCTTCATCAAATAGTTGATGAAGCCAGCATATGGCTAGCAGGGTACTAAACAATTGCAAATAGAGACTTACGGTCTATGGAACAGTGATGGCGGACGCTCTCCCCACAACGGGGAAGGGCGAATCGCACACCAGGGGCCTGGAGGGGTGCCACCTCAAGTGACACCCCCGCGGAGCCTTTGTGATAGGCTCCAGGCCAGGGGGCTTTTGAGGGGTAGCCTCTTCGAATGCACGCTTAATTCTTATAAAGGTAGCTCCTAGGGTGAGCAGAAGGTACAGGAGTTTAGCCTTGGAACATCAGAGACCATTTAAAAACCAGAATAAGTTTTTATTCAACACAGAGCATTGCAATTAGACTATAAAGATTTCAAAATAACAAGCCTAAGGCAGTTTGCCTTAACTAAACATAATGCTTCATATTTACCATGTCAGGAACATCTACAGTCCAGGGTTCCATGGGATCTTGAAAGGAAAGCCCATTTTTGCACACCATGTGCTCCAGTTACCAAGCAGGTCTTTGTTCTCACACAGACCACATGTCCAGATGCAATAAACCAACAAGCAGGGAGCAGAGAGCTCATGAACAGGAACAAGAACACAAGAGCAGCAGAGAGAACTGAGAGAACAGAGCTCTCTCCCATTGGGAATGACCCGTTATAGGCCCATTCCAGTCACAATCAGCTGTGGCCAGGCAGCCAACTGCGAGTGGGCAGGGGGGTGGCCAATTCTTTGTTGTCATGGGTGCAACTGGACGTTTGGAGACTCCCTCTGCAGTCAGGTGACCCCAAACTCCAGTCTCCCCATCGGCTATGTGACTTTTTGCACGCTGGCTTAGCTTCCAGCATGGAAGTGTGAAGAATGTGTGGCTATATGGCAGGGCTATAAAGTTTCTCCGGCCAAATTTGAGGCCATATGGCTTCAACAGGAAACAAGGCACAGCAGGTTATCAGCAAGACATCCCAGGAAGGCAGGGGCTTTTAGAAATCAATATTTCTATACAGAGGGGTAGCCTCTTCGATGGCGCAATGCTGGAGAATTGAGGCTCCCCTCCGCCCCGACAGTCCAGTCGCCGAGTGGCCTTTGGGCATAAGCTGGACTGACTGGTACAAGCGCTGGAGATCGAGCGGAATGGCATAAAACTGAGCATGGTCAAAGAAACTGACCGACAATGGACGTGAGTTCTGAATAAAACAGAGTCGTTTGAAAAGTGATTCCCCCCTCCCGCGGTTGAAAACAGTGATTGCAAAGAGGGACGCCTCTTGTGTGCGAATGAGAGGCTAACAGACACAAAGGAGGAGAGGGGAGGAAGTAAACCGAAAGTGTTTTGAGAGACTTATTTGAATCGCGAAGTCATTTGGCAAGTTTTCCAAGTTGTGTGGAAGTGGCAGAAATTGTAAGCAAAACAGGAAAGATGGCGGCCCAGCGGAGAAAGTTTTAAACAAAGCCGGGCAGTCAGAGTCTGAGACCGGAAGAGGGAGCAGATGTCCTCAAACTCCTGGTGGATATGCTCAAGCCAGTGATGCAGCAACTCGATAGTATTAACCAGCAATTGACTGTGATGAATAAAAACTTTGCAGCACAGCAGCTTCATCTGAATGAAACAGAGAAAAAAGTGGAGCAGGCAAACGAGAAAATTAAAGAGATAGACACCACAAGCAAGAAGTTGAAGAAAAGGCTGGGAGATGTGGAAACGAAGCAGAATTACCAAGAGAATCGAGTTTTGCAGCTACAGATGGAAAAAGCTAACATGATTCTCAGGTTTCAGGGGGTTCCTGAAATGGATCGGCAAGAGGGTGCTTGGTGAGATTATCACTCCAGTAATAGGTTTAACAGCGGATGAACTGGTAAACGAAATGGAGTCAGCCTTTAGGGCATACTCCAATTACATTAAAAAAATAACCTATCTGGAGAAATAATGGTCAGGTTTGTAAGAAGACAAACCAGAGATGCCATTTTAAAAGCAACATCAGCAACTCCACTGAAAATGGGAAATGTAACCATTAAAACCTTAAAGGACATTCCATTTGAAATTAGACAAAAGAGGAAAAATTACAAGGACTTAATTTCTTGTCTTCAAACTAATGGGATATCGTACAGGTGGGCGGTTCCGGAGGGTGTCATCTTTAAGATCAACGATAGAAGAGAGAAGATAGACTCCACTTTTAAAGCCAAAGAATTTTTGAGACGTTAGCTGGGGACAGACGAAGAGTCCAAAGAGGAAGAAACGAAGTCTAGTGACTCTGCTACCTCTGGAAGGGAAGAGGACTCTGCGGCAGAAAAGGGTGCAGGACCAGCCAGAGTGGTATACGATTTTAGAGACAGAAAGCTGAAGTAAAGGCAGAAGGACTTGGAAAATGCCCTTTTGAAGCGAAGAATAAGAAGATGATCAGAGACTTCTCTCATAACAACTAACAAAATAACATACAAATAGCGAATTGTTATAAGCAAGAACTCTACAAGTATATTGTGATACTAAAACTAATTGTACTAACATTTTTACTAACAGTGAAAAGATCTCCTCCTCTTGGGGTTTTAGTTTAGTGTGGTTTGCTTTCCTTTACCCTTAGTTGTAGTCCCTTCCCTAATATTTCTTTGTAGTTTTTGTAGTATTTGCAAAATAAAAAAATATCCCTCCGGGGATTTATATATAAAAAAAACACAATTGCAAATAGATCCCAGCATAACAAAGTGTAGCAGCCTCCCAATAGCCATGCTCTGAAGACAAAAAGTACAAATTGGATCCATGTTGTCTCCATCTCACTTCACTATTCAGTATTGTAACAGTTAAGGCTATCCTGTGGTAATATGCATACACCTCCTCCTTTGACAGTGCTGGGAGCCAATGTGGTGTAGTGGTGGTTACAGTGTTGCATGAGGATCTAGGAGGTTTGAAATCATTCAAGTACCCACGTAGCTGTGAAATTCAGTGGGTGGCTTGGGACAGTCATTCTCTTTCTATGTAACTTACCTCCCAGGATTGTTGTGAGGATAAAATGGGGGAAAGGGCAGCCATGTTTACTCCTTGGAGGAAGGACGGGATTAAAATTTAGTGGATAGACAGATGTACAGTATTGGCCTTGTTGCATGGAAAGTGCAGGAAGTGCATCCATTCAGCAAACTTTTGGCAATAATGGTATGATATTGGTGTTATCCATCCCTCTGAGATTTGGAAAAGCATTCAAGCCTAACACCATATATTGTCTGTGATCAAAAGTGCAGCATATATTGTACCAATACAGTTACTCTCTTTTTTGGGGGGGGGGCTGCTTTACATGTCTGTAGAGTGTTCGACACTTTGCAAGCCAGGACTTACTTCTGTAATGGAAAACAGGCCAAAGCACATTGGGGGGAAAGCCCTTAGCCCCTTTATCCTGAACACTTATTAAGATACACTAGAGCTGTTCTGGGTTTGGATTAATGTATGGGTAGATTAGCTACAAATTGTACCACCTGCAATTTGAGATTCATTTCCCTGCTGACAAGTTATAACATCTACAACTTACGTTCTGTTTTGTTATTTCAGGAGCAGAAGGTACAGTGTTCCCTAAATCCATAGAAACTTCCACTATCAGGGCAGACCCCTTCAAGGAATTAAGGTAAACTTTGGCATTTGTTTAAGGTAAACTAAAGGCCCTTTGGTGGAATTCTGCATTCTGACTGGTGGTATTTCAGCCCTTGAATAAAAGGGGCAATGTATATTTGTATAATTAAATAAATGCCACTGATTGGCAACAAGGCAAGAGAGCTTCAGAGTACATCACTATGACTGAATAAAGAAAAGTAAATGTGATACTAGCCATGAGAGGCCACACTGTTATCACAAATTGTCTATAGGCAGTGACTGAATTACCTTTTTTGTACAGATATTGGAATCTAGTAACTGTATTTTTTTCTGTACACAGATGCCACTACACCCAGTTCATCTTTTAGTGGTGGCAGTAGTTTCCAGAGGTAGATGAGCGGGTAGGCATCTCCATCCATCTACTTAAAATAACATATGAACCACAACTTTATGCCGTTGGGGTAATTTCCCATCCCTTTTTAAAGGGGGAGAAATCCCCTTAGCAGAGTTTCTTTGCAGTTGGATGTCAGTACTTTTTTGAGGTTTCTGATGGAGGGATGAGCATCTGTCCTTCTACCACCATTTGTGTATCACTTCTATCACTACCAAAAGAACAGTGAAGTTAACAGTAATTCCCTCAACAGCCTACATAGAAAGCACCACTGAGCCAAGAAAGCCAGTTTTAGCCCTGGGGACTGTAAATTATTGTTGCCATATTTACTAAAATGTCAGAAAGATGGTCATTGAACAAGATTCTGTTGGTATATGGAAGAAAATAGTTTTATATAGGTCTTGTAAGTTTTGTACCGCCTCTCCCAAATGTATCCACCTTTCCCCCTTTTCTCACCCCACCCCCAGCTAGATGGGAGATTTCTGGTGGGAAATCACGTGAAACACCATTTTCCATATAGTTCTAAGAACAGTGAAAGTTGGTTTAGATGGGAAACAGCCTGCAGGGGAGGTTGCAATGAATAATGTTGGTAACCCTAGTGTGTACAGAAAGTAGTTAAGTGAATCATCCACACCATCCAGTGACAGACTATCCACATGATGGAGGCAGAACCTCTACAAATCAAAGCTTCTTTTTGAAGCTTTAGACACACATCTCAAGTGAGTTAACTAAAGTTTTGCCCTTTTCCATCTTTCCCACTATCTGCTATTAAATCATCAGCAAGACAGCCTGTTCATTATTCCAAAGTACATTTCTCTGTACGCCACCCCTAAAGTGCATGTCTAGTCAAGCATCAACCTTCTTTTTGCATAGTCTTCTCACATCTCTATCAGTGTCTTAGGCATTTGTAGTGTATTATCTTAATAGTTTGTTTCTTCAAAGGCACATGCATTTGGTCTCTTTTCTCTTTCCTTTTGCTTCTTCACCACTGCAGCCATCACTGATGTCTTGTGTGTCATCAAGAACAATAAGTTCCAGGTGATTACACAACCATCATTCTCCACAGATTTTCTATCATCCTCTTTCTGACAAATGGTCTTGGATCACTAGCTGCTTTACAAGCGCAGGATCACCTTTTTTTTGAGATCAGACATTGTACTCATTCTCGCTAGAGTGGCATCGGCTCTTGGCTGTCATCTTGTCTTTTCCTTTCTCATGTAGTGGCTTGGAGAGTTAAAGCGGGCTACTATTTGTAATAAAGCTGAGATATTACATAGATGGATCTCATGTTTGTGATTTCTTAATTAGGAGAAGTAATATTATATCTCACATTGCTTTTCAGTTTGTTTGACATGAACAATTGTTATACCAGTGATCTAAAAAGTAGTATAATTAACATGTGTACATGAGGATTGTCATGCGTATACACCACAAACAGATAATTGGCACTGACCACGTTGAATACCATTAAAGATTGTGGGGACACAGCCTGGGCTCTGTACAAATATACCAATATGCTTGCATACATACACACCCCTTCCTAAAATGGGATCAGGATTATCAGAGCTGGCTGTACTAAGCATCTGTTAGAGCTGTGGGTTGGGCCTCAAATTGGATTGTGAAGCCTTTGGAAGTGGGTCACAGGCCAGCCCTCCCTAATGGTTGCCTCTGCCATTTCTGTTGCTCTCTTTTCTATCTTGGAAACCAAGATCTGACCCTAGAATCAGTATCTTCCATGTCATACATTGGCCCCGTTCACATGGAGCATTTGCCGCGCTAAAGATACGGCTGATAGGTGGATTTTCCGGGCGCAATCACACCGCAACATCTGGGAAGTGTAGTGCACCCGTGGCTAACCCGTGGCTTCGTGCTGAAGATACAGAGTAAAAAACTAGTATTTATGATGTACTAGTTTCTGAAAAACGTGGGGCAAGGGCGGGCGTCTGATCGCGTCCCGTCTTAGTCCCGTCCCAAGCCGGTTAGGGTTTTTTTTTTAAGTCTTCACAGGATGCGCACAAATGATCATGCACATGCTCACCTTTCAGTGAGAAAAAAAATATTCCCATTTGCCATGGAAGTGGCGCCTGGCAATTGCTGGTGTGATCGCACAGCGCCGCTTCTTTGCCGCGCTGCAGGATAGCTGTGTGATCGGCACCTCACGCCCTAACCTGTGATCGGGCGGCTGCACATTATTTTGCTCCGGGGCAAACAGCCACGCTTCCCCCCCACATTTTCCGGCCCATGTGACCGGGGCCATAATTTGGTATTTTTTCTTCACTGCATATACATGTTGATCAAGCAAAGTGTGTCCTGATGGTCACTAGAGTGAGTGAGAATCTTAGGGATGATTAGAGGTAGTAATGTAGAAGAAGGTGATGGTCAAAGGCTGGAATGTAACTTTGATATGCAAAGCTGTGTATATCAAAATGCCACTTTGCTTGGGGTTCACAGTGGAGGCAACTGTGCCCTTCATGTGATGTTTGTTGGTTTCTCAAGAACAACTGGTTAGCCGCAGTAGAAAATGGAATGCTAAACTAGATGGGTGCCAGAGTCATAATTTACCGAGTGTGCCAAAAAACTTTGGGCCAACCCTGGATGGGTTACCATAACAAGTAAATTTGGACTTGTGGGTCACCGTACTCAAAAGATTGGGAATTGCTGTGTTAGAGGAGGACTGTGTGCATTCAATACAGCATGCTCTGGGTGCCATATGGGGAGTGAGGGCAGGAAAAGTCTGGGTTCTAGCAAGAGCCACCTGAAGGCAACAGTGGTTTCATTTCTGAGTGGTTCTTACCTGCTGATTCTGTGGAGGTAAGAGGGCATCTATTGTAAGCAGGAGACAAACAAAGATTAAGGCAGGATACCATATTTGTAAATAATGTGAAATCATAGTTAAGACTAACAATGGTAAATAAACCAGCTTCCTATACTGGCTTGAGGCACTTGAACTAACATTAATTAGCATAATGGTGCAGGTTCGGATGATGACTTTCCTAAACCATCAGTTTGCATTATACCTGAAATCAGAGGTCATTTCGGGGGGGATCGTGGGGGATCGCAGTTCCCCCGGGTGAGGTACGGGGGCGGGGCACATGACGAAGCCCCGCCCCCTGCTTCCGGCCGCCCCGCTTCCGGCCCTCATTCAGCTAGGAGGAGGCAGGAGAAGAGGGAGGGTAAGTTGCTTCCTCCCTGCCTCTCCCCACCCCTGCCTGCCTGGGGCCAGGGAGGGCCTTCGCGGGGCTTCCTTGCACTCCCGCTGGCCTTGCAGGTCCACCGCCGGGCCCCTCATGGGGCTCGGCAGTGGAGCTGCAAGGGCGGCGGCCGGGGCTGTTGGGGGGGGGGGGTGTGGCCTTATGACACACTTCTGGTGATGTCAGGGGGTGTGGCATATGCTAATGAGTTATGCTAATGAGTTCCCCTAGCTCTTTTTCTACGAAACGACCCCTGCCTGAAATAAATCACAGTTTGCTGGTCTGAATGTAATAGCAAACTGTGGTTTCTTGAAAACCAAGAAATAATTAGCACTGCACAAGATGGGGAAAGGACAGGGATTGCACAATTAGGCTAAAGTTCCTTGCAGGTTCGTTCCCTTATAGAATGGAAATGTACAGGTGGCTGTACTGCTGAAATCATGATAGCTGGATTCTTTAGGCTTTGCACCCCCTAAGATTAATTTTATATTTGAATGAAGCTATTCTTGATTTTTCTAAGCAAGAGAAAAGCGCTCCTTGTTTGATAGCCCAAAATACCTAAAAGAAAAGAAAACCCTAACATGAAGCTCAAAAAGAAGGAGAATCTTTCACTTGCCATAAGAAAATACTGTAATGGTGCAGGGAGCTGTTATCCCATTCATCCTATTACTATATTATATTATTATTTATTAAGCCATGTTCTAAGCATACTATAAACATGCAAAAAAAATATCCCTGCTTTCAGGCCACGCACAAAGAAAGTGCAAGAAGAAATCACCACTTCATATAAAATGAACAGATGCATAAAATTAGTGTTTCAGAACCAGCCCCTGCATTCATGATTGAATAAACATTAGACTTCAAATCTCCCAAGTCAAATTGAGCCATAGTGACTTTCAGAAGTCCATATGACAAATGCTGGTGCAGTTCTGTTGCAGGACCAGTGGAAGGTAGACCTGAGCTTCCCCCTCTCACTGCTGACTCTGCCAAGAGCAGCTAAGGTTCCTTCCTTCCTGGCTCCCACAGGTGATAATTTTAAACCATACAGCAAACCACACTACATTTTAAAATATCTAAAGAGGGAAGGAGTAGTTGCTGCTTCAGGGGCAAAGGGCAGTGGGAGTAGTGGCAGGGTGGCAGCGGGGGTTCCCAGATCCCCAAATCCACGCTGTGTGGGACCCTGTGTGGCTTTGTGTGGAACTATCCATCTAAAAAAAAGAAAAAAAAGAAAAGAAAAGAAACTATTGGAAACTGTCTGTTTGAAAGTATTCTCCAGCCATGACAAAAGCCTTTGAAAATCAGGGAGGCCTTTGGGCTAGAATCTGTCATGATATTACCTTTCCAATAACATGAAGCTTTGAATGTGGGCATATTTTCACACTGGAAATTTTAATGGACATTCTAGAAGTGTCTGCCTGCTTGCACATTTGAACTGGATTTCTAGCATGGCCTATGAAGCCTATGAAGCAATTTTGAAATAATACTTACTTTTACATTCTACTATTTAATAAATTAATAGAATAATAGTTAACTAATAGATAATCAAACAAAAGCTGTTTTGTTTATCAGTATCACCTGATAGTTGTATCTGATGCTGAAAGTTTTTCAAACATTCCAAGGGCCCTTATTTATTTATTTATTTAATTAATTTTATTTATACCCCGCCCTCCCCGCATGCAGGCTCAGGGCGGCTTAGACAAAAACTTGTAAAAATTAACATCAGGTTCAGTAACTGATATTGATGACCTTGTCTTGTCTATTTATTGTCTAATCTTTGAAAAAAAATGGAGGCAAGAATCACTTATGAGTTCGTCTTAATAAAGTATTCCCATTTTATGACCACTATTTCTTCTTTCAGTACTCCCAGTTTTCTGTGCAGGCCCTAATTTTTTCATGTTAATCATCATGGAAGTAATGGGCTTAATAATGAGATGTTATTTGTCCTCTGATCTTTTTTATTTAAATAATCCTTTACTGCACTTGATGAAAAGCGACACTAGTTCAATCAGAATTATTATTTTGTAAAATGAGAACTTGCCATGTTAGCACTGCATTTCAGTTTCAGCCTGGTACAATGGATCTCCTTTGGACTATTTAGCTGGCTTAGTGTTCTACATGGCACAGGAGAATTCTTGTATTAACATCAGAGTGTAAGCACATTTCATCTGCCAGTTGGTACTTTCCATGATTCATAATTAACTTTGCTTAAAATTCCTTTCCCCCCTTTTAAGATTAGGAGACTAAAATGTCCATTCATAAGAAGAATCATGTTGCAGGGCAGAAAGAGAGAAAGGCTGCAAAGTGGGAGCCAATACAGTGAGGAACAGAGAGAGATAGACATGGATCCTGTGGTAAAGTCTCCAGAAAATGAAGGCATTTTCATCAGTGGAATAGGACTTTGCCCCCTCTCCCACTGCAGCCTGAAATGCTCTCCAAAATGCAAGGACAGAGGTGTTTGTTTCTTTCCAGATCAGAAGGGCAGTCATGATAACTGTTTACAGCAAAAAAATAAACAGCAATCTAGTAGCACTTCAGAGGCAAACAAAATGTTATTCCGGCATAAACTGAAGAAGACGAAATAAAATTGTGTTGATTCCTGTTTGTTTGGGGTTTTCCCCCATACCTGTGAACAGCTGCAGCCTCAGGATCTCATTATGTGAGATGTGGGCAGACACATAGAACTGGCCGTGGGACAAAGCCCCATCCCGCCACTGTTTTTCTGTCAAAAGCATTGTGGGATAGAAGGAAGGGAAGGCTGAACCCCTCCTGCTGCTGTACCATGGCTCCGGTCACACGGGCAGGAAACTGCGGGGGGGGGGAAGCGTGGCTGTTTGCCCCGGGGCAAACTAACGCGCGGTTAAGCGATCAGACCTCCTGTGGAGGTCCTGTGGAGGTACCGTGGAGGTTCCGTGGGTAGGGAGAGGTGCCGATCACAGGACACGCCTGCGCACAATGAAGAAGTGCGCGGTGCGGCAAACTGGTTTTCTTTTTTTGTGTACACGACAAATGCGTATACTCCGTTGGGTGCGTGTGCGCATCCACGGAGACTTGGGGGGGGACCTTTTTCGCAAGGGGACATGGGCGGGCGCTGGATGCCACCGGAAACGCGATCAGACGCCCGCCCTTGCCCCGCGGTTTCCAGAAACTAGTACCTCCGAGGTACTAGTTTTTTGCTGCGCGTTTTTGGCGGGAAGCCTTGGTTGTGCCACAGAAGCGCTACGCTTCCCAGATGTGCCGTGAGATCACGCCCGGAAAATCCGCCTGTCTTCCGTCTCTCTTGCATAGCTAATGTTCCGTGTGACCGCAGCCCACATTCTGCAACTAATTTGGTCCCCTCCTTTGAAGGTTAGGGGCCATGGCTCAATGGTAGAGTGTCTGCTTGGCATGTAGAAGGTCCCAGGTTCAATCCCTAGCATCTCTTGGTAGAAGAATCTGGCAGTAAATGATCTGCAAGTCCTCTACATGAAACCATAGAGACATGCTGCCAGTCTGAGTAGACAATGCTGACACTGATGGACCAACAGTCTGTTTCAGTAAGGCAGCTTTATGTATTCATGTGAGTCCTGGTCAGACATGAAATATGAGTTGGGTAGAGGTTGGGAGAAACCCCAATCTAACTTGAGTTTCAGATCTCGTGCGATGAGACCCTCACATCTCACCACACATTTCGAACTAAAGAAGCATAGCTTCCAGGGTAACGGCATGCATTCCACACAGGTGAAAGCTTCAGCATTTCTTTAAGCATTGACTCCGTCTCCATGGCCAGGTAACTACAAAAATAATGCACACAGAGAGTCTGTTCTCTTCCAAAGAGTCAAAGATCCGGGGGGGGGGGATCAGCAAATTGATTTATTGGCATCTATTTTTATGAGTGTCTTAACATGACTTATGAATGTATACAGCTATGTGATCAAAATATACATTTTGTTTTCTTTTCTTTTTGGTCTCACAGTACCCTACATAGCACCAAAACACAGTGGCATGTATTTGAGGGAATATTTATTTGGGCCACACTACACCTGTGATTTAACATTTAAAAAATCCATGGGGAAATACGATGTATGTTGCCTTGAGCTCCTTGTAAAAATGATGGGATAAAAATATGATAGAAAGCCCAGAAACAACAGAATTTTAAAACCATATGCCAATTTTATGTTAATTCTTCATGTAGCTGGATGGGATAAATCAAATGTTATCCTGCAGTGGGAGGGTGGGAATGTGGAAACTTGATTTTTCTGCTTTCTATTTTCTCATGCTTAATTCTGTTACTTCTTTTCATTATGGTGTTTTGGTATGCCTGTCAGTAAGAATTATTTTGAGACATAGCATAAATTGTCGCAATTACATTAGTTATTTCATTAACCCTTCCCACATAAATGACTTGCAGAGTTAAAGGGCTTCTAGAGGTTAATTGTAAGGTATATTGAACTCCTAGTCCATAGTAGCAGAACCTAATTGTCTCAGAAGTGCTGCCCCATGACATCATTTCATGTACTCATACTAGTGCAAGTATTTAGGACAAAGGTAAGAGGTCAGTTTGGACATGGTTAAGTTTGGCTTATTATATGTCAGTGTTCAATAATACGTGTCATGGTAAATTGGCCTAAATATAGAATTACATATTATAATAATAACAAAAAAGTCAGGATTCAATCATTCATTTAGCTAGGTTAGACTGCTTTGCTACCCCTTGAGTCTAGAGAAAGCTGCTTTATCATTCACCACTATCTTTTCCTTCCCAACCCACATTATTTTATTTGTCCTGTGCTACAGCATGCACTTGATATCTGTCTAAACGATCGTAAGAACAGCAGTAGCCATAGATTTGTAGATACAAACTTTTAGATATGTTCCAGTCATTGAAGGTATAAATTGGTTTCCACTAATATTCATTTGTGGTATCAGGTGCAAACTTTTCAAGGTAGTAAAGCCTCCCAGATACCTTCCAGGGATCCCTGATCCCAAACCCTTTTTCTGTTTTTGCAATCATTAGTGTTGCATGACATTGGCCCGGTCACACGGGCCGGATATCGCGGGGGGAGGCGTGGCTATTTGCCCTGGAGGAAACTAATGTGCGGCCGCCTGAGCACACGTCCTGGTCGAGGTCCCGTGGTTAGGGGAGAGATGCCGACCAGACGGGTATCCTGCAGCACGGCACAGAAGCCACGCCGCGCGATCGCACTAGCAATCGCTCTTTGTGCACATGCGCTGTTGGGCGCTATTGCGCAACCTGCGGAGACTTGGGAGACAAAAAAACCCTTGTGTGTGACGAACAGCGGTGAGCGCCGGATGCCACGTAAGTCCACTGGAAACACGAACAGACTCCCGCCCTTGCCCCGCGGCTTCCGGAAACTAGTACCTCGGAGGTACTAGTTTTTTACTCCGCATCTTCGGCGGGAAGCCTCGGGTTAGCCACGGTAGCTCTACGCTTCCCAGATGTTGCAGTGTGATCGCGCCCGGAAAATCTGCTTACCATCAGTATCATCAACGCGGCAAATGCTCCGTGTGACCGCAGCCATTGTTCACATAATAATCAGTAGGAAAACAGTTTAATTTCTGAATATGTCATTTACATAATGTTGTTACCAAATTCCAGAAAGAGCAACGGGCAGAATAGTACTGGATGCATAATTTAGAGGCCAGTCCTGTAAAATTCCTCCACATTGCATGCAGCAAGAGACCAAAGTTAAGGCGGATAGTATACATTAGACCAAAGACAGAGCCATGCAGTTTTGTTACTCTTGGCCAAATTCCTCCTTTGTCTCCATTTTTGAGGGTTTTTTGACCCACTGTGGCAATCCATCCTTGTGCTGCAATAACAATGAATCATAGCAAGGCCTCTGTGGCAGTTACCTTTTGAAACCAAAGACCACAGTAATTAGCCAGTGAGAAACAAAAAAAAGAGGGAGAAAAAGAGGTAGAAATTATGCTATGAATGCAGTTGTGAAATAATGGTACTAAAAACCCTTCTGCATATGGATTGGCTTGTTTCCTGTGGGATTTGATGAGAGAAAACTTTGCTGCTTCCTTGACTAGCCTCTGAGAGGGGATGTGTGACTCCCTGGCTAACTGCTATCATGAGATCAGCTGAAAACTACCCAGAGAAGTTTCCCTGCCCTTGCATGGCTAGTAGCCAAAGGTAAATGGACTGGTGATGCAGCAATGCTTTTCTATGCATTGGATGATGCAAGGCAAGCTTGGTGTTGCAATGGATATAAGCAGCCTCTGGGGCAAGTGTCTGTTGCGCAGTGTCACGCAGTGTCGCGCAGTGTGCGTCACCGGGTCAGCTTTCAGCCAAAGATCCAAATTGCACCCTGCTAAGATCCCACTGCAGTAAACCACACTCACACAGTTCTTGTGGTTAACTATGTATAGTGATTTATTTCCATTTCTACAGCTCTCTCCGTCAAAGTGCTCCGCCATACGCTCATACAAAAAGAAGGAATATAATGTACAGACTACATACACTTATATACACTGACCAGCCAATCAGCTTACTGCTGAGTCACTGTGAGATAGCTCAGCTTAGCTCCAGTCAGAACCGGTTTGTGCTGGTTCTCCAGACTGTCAGACACCTGTCAATTAGATTGGCATGATCACACATACTGAAGACTTATACCTGTCAACAGTGTCTGCTTTGCCGTGTCCTTTAGTTTTGGCCCTGCAAAGCTCCTGTAGGTGAGTGAGTTGCTGAGGAAGCTGACTGAGAGAGAAGGGCAAGCCAGAGAGCGAAATAAAAAACCTCAAGTTGAAGCAAAGCTGTCTGGGCCAATTGCTCACAATACTACACTTGGTTACTACTCCTAGTCCAGTATTCTAAAATTTGTGTTACACTGGCCATACCCTTGGATACCAATTTCCAGGTGGGGCCTGGAGATCTCCTAGAATTACAACTGCCCTCCAGATGACAGAAATTAGTCGCCCTGGAGAAAATGACTGCTTTGGAGAGTGGACTGCATGGCATTATGCCCTACTGATGTCCCTCCCCTCCCCCAACCCCCCTCTCCAAGCTCCACCTCCAAATATCCAGAAATTTACCAACCCAGAGCTGGCAACCCCAGATACCAGTTTGGCTCCTATCTGTGTATTTAACATGCCTGATAGTCCCAATGTGGTCTTTGTAATTCTGTCTAATTCTATCCAAAGTGTATCAAAATAGGATGGTATCTAGGAAAGTTATAACCATATTGCTCCAGTATATTAGTCAAGCCTTACTACTTGTCTGGCCTAGAAAACAGAACACACCATGGACTCTTTTGCTTCTGTCTTTAGTTTTTAATGTATCTGGGCTAAATTCTCAGCTGATACAAATATCCAGAGTCAAAGGAACTAAGTTTTCAACTCCTTATACTCACAGATCTTAAATCAGGACACTGGCCTCTTTCACTATGATATTAATAGATCCTTTACCAAAAAAGGCCAGAATATCCTTTCATAGCATCTAAAAATAGTTAAACCAGACACACTGCAGGAAGAACTGTATGAAGCAGATATGTATGAAGTACACACACTACTTCTGAGATAAAAGGTTTTAAGTTGTGGGGGGTAGACAAAAGTCACTGACTGTAAAAGTGCTTAAATGAATAATTCCATGTAGATGGGCAGCTGAGAGACTTCAAGTTTTTGTATCCCTGTAACTGACACTGGATAAAAGTGACATGATCCCAATACTGGCAGATTTCGCACTAGAGCTGCCTCGCGGCGCAGCCGCCGTTTGCCCCGACACAAATATGTCAATTTCACACCCGAAGCTGCAGGGCTGCATTTTGACTCGCGGCTTTGCCCGATTTCCTCCGCAGTTTCGTGATCCTGGTTTTTGAGGATCACGAAACTGCGGAGTTAATCGGGTGAAGCCGCGGGTCAAATGCAGCCCCGCAGGCTCGGGTGTGAAATTGACAAATAGTGTTGGGACAAATGGCGGCTGCGCCACGAGGCAGCTCTAGTGTGAAATCGCCCACTGAATTCTACATCCTAATGAAGGGATTCTCATTTGCTTGGGATGCTGCTTATCAGTGGCATCTCTACTTATGATATGGTGTTGTTTATATGGTATTTATTTGGAGTTTCTGTGGCGACTCAACAAGGGATGCCACTAGAGGCCATTATCCCCAGCCAGCACCTTTTGCCACTGCTGCCTTCCTCACCTTACAGCTCCATAGCACTATTAGCCAAATGGGCCATTGCCTGGCATGTTTGTCCCAAACAGAAACACAACCAGTGAGGCTTCTAAAGTGAGCAGAAAACTTTATTCAAACAAAGCAAGCATCTAAAGCCTGAATTCCAAAGAACAGATAGAATTACAAGCTTTTTTACAATCATGCACAAACAACCTTTGGACATGTGCAGATGCCCATACCTTTACATAAGAGTACACACCTGTCTGGGAGCTGCAGTGGCTCAAGTGGTTAAGACGCTGAACTGCAGGCTGGAAGGTTGGTAGCTTGGCAGTTCGAGACCTGTGCCACATGACGGAGTGAGCACCCGTCTCTGGTCCCAGCTCCTGCCAACCTAGCAGTTCAAAAGCAAGAAATTGCAAGTAGATAAATAGGTACCACTTCGGTGGGAAGGTAACAGCGTTCCGTGTGCCTCAGCATTTAGTCGTGCTGGCCACATGACCACGGACAGCACTGGCTCTTCGGCTTGGAAACGGAGATGAGTACTGCATCCCTAGAGTCAGATTTGACTGGCTTTCGAGCAAGGGAAACCTTTACCTTTATGCACCTTTCTATCTCATATATGGCATGCTCACAAACTTTTCATCTGTTTTTGACTTCAACTTTCCATCTATGATTATCTCATGCATCCTTTAACTGTTACACTTACCTCAACTGTTTATCTATACTCCCATTAGGGTCTTCTGCTTCTTAGAGCTCTTGGTACCCTGTTTTAATTGACAAAGGAGGATTGGATGTCATCTTAGACCATTAAGCGACTTTTCTAAATTATGGTACCTGGTGTGGAGCTCATTATATTACATAACATATGGTGGAATCACCCTTTGCTATTCTACAGGCAAGCAGTGGAATTTTCCTATACAGCTGTTATTTCTCATCTTCAATCAGAAACTCAAAATGGAGTTTCTGTGGTCCTTGTACCACAGCACCCAGAAGTTAGAGCAGATAAAGACTCCTCTCCTCATTCCTCATGAATTTCTAAACAGAGTATGGCAAGCCACACATGCACAATAGGATTGGTTTGGAGGTGGGGTAGCAGAAAGGGTGACACAGAGATTGCTATCCCTCAAAATTTGCTACCTAAAGACACTGCCTCACCTGTCTCGTTGTAGAACACACCGTGTAGATCTTAAACTTTTTTTGTTATCATTTGGAGAACAGATTTTTACGTAGCATCTCCTTCGTAACTGGGGTACTAGGCTTTAGTACTCTGTTCAGAGTGACTTTGTTAGCATAAGACATCTTTCTTGAGTCTGTTGTGTTACACATGAAGTGGCTGCATTGTATTCCACTGTCAAACCAAATGGCCAAATATGCCCTTCTTCATCATTTAAGTAAGTTTCATTCTGGGTATAGATTGCTGTTCCTAGAAAGCATGAGACAAGTCACAAAGTCCATTGGCCACAAGGTGTTTGTGGGACTCCTTTGTAACATAGCTCCTTTGAAACATATCCCATACTGCTTCCTTCTGAACAGTGAAGCGTTAAGAAGTAAAGGAAACAAGTGGTAGGTGACCCTGCAAATGAAATCCAATGAAGAAGAAGAGAATGTTTTTATACCCTGCTTTTCTCTACCCTGAAGAGTTTCGAAGCAGCTTAGAATCACATTCCTTTCCTTGTGAGGCAACCGTGACTGGCTCAAGGTCACTCAGCAGGCTTCATGTGGAGAAGTGAGGAATCCAACCCGGTTCTCCAGATTAGAGTCAACCACTCTTAGCCGCTACACCATGGTGGTTTTCAGCATGTAAAAGAACCACTTTCTTGTCTGGTAACTTTTCATGAAATAAACACACCACTACAATATAGTTCCCCCAGCAGCAGATTCATATAAGCTTAATGCTTATCCCACGGTGCAATTTCTCTTCTTTTGCTATGGTGATGCTGAAATGAAATCCTGGGATGGCAAAACAGCAACTAATAAGTTGAGAGGACCAAGAATACCTTTTTGGTCTACTTTATTAATTTCAATGTAAAAATACCAAATAATACTAAAAAAGAGACCCCCCCTTTTTTTTTACTGAGCAGCTTCTGTCTTTGACTTTCCATGTTCAAAGCTTTGTGGGCACAGAGATGCCTGCATAATGGGATTTCCTGCCTCCCCCTTCTGTTGTAACCCACCGTTCCTCCTGGGGACCCCGAGAAACAGGGATGGGCACAACAGCAGTGTACTTCCAGGTGCAGCAAACAGCTATTGATACAAGCCAACATCTTTGTATAAGAGAAAGATTTAAAATATGTTTTCATTTACAATATTTGCATCCTTAACTACTACTCTCTATTACTATAGAAACAGTACTAGTTCCTCATATATCTCTTTAATTGCTGTAATTTGCAAAGAGAGATGACCTGTTATTCTATGGGGGAGTAACAATTTTATCTTTATACATCACCACAAGCACTAGCTGAAGTTCTTTGTCTCTATACATCTTTACACAGAAACATGCTCACACACACACACATCTCTGCACAGAAAGTACTCACTGTTTAAAATTATTCCATTTATACATCACTAGCCTCATACATAAAATAGATGCTAATAAATGCAGGGTCTTAAAAATATGAATTATAGCTATTTATAGTTTTATGGCAGACTCACACCATTGTAATGGCTTAATACTTAATTACAAAGCTCATCCTTCCCTCAAGTGCACATGGCTTTCTGCCGACAGATATTGCAATGACATCTGCGGGAAAGGAAGTAGGGAAGTTAATTAGTTATTCATATAATGCAGCATATTGACTGTACTGATTAAAAGGAATTTGTGACACCAACCCCTGACATGATATATATGTCTATTCATTTGGGCTAAACTCTGAGGTGGTGAGTTACACACACACACACTCACACATTGCCTTGTGGTAAAACAAATAATGCCCTTCAGCTTCTATAACATCCATAGAAATATTTATTTTTGTTTACTTCATGCCAAATGACTCAGGTTGATCACAGTAAATAATCATATTTCTTGAATGGGAATTGTGGCTCTTAGCACAGATTCTGAAATGTTACCACAGATTCCATAGGGGTAGAATAGTTTAATTCAGTTCTGAATGGACACTGGCATTTTTAGTGAAACACAGTACAATCCAACAAAGATTTCTTCTAAGGAAATTTGTTTCAATTAGTGGAAGATATACAGGTAAAACAGCTGTACTTTTACACAACTTTTATTTATTTATTTCAGTGTGGCTTATTCATTAAACGGTTCTCTCTGCTGGATTTTGCCCAAGAGCACAGTAGCAAAAGAGTTCATCATGGCCTAATTTGAGCACAGGGTCATCATATAGGAACCCCATATAGTTCCCCCCCCTTAAGGAGGCATAATAGAGGGATTTATAAACTCCATGGTGTAGAAAAAGTGGACAGAACATTTTCTTTCTCTCCTATGATACTAAGGGTCACCCAGTGAAATCGATGAATGGGAGACTTGTGACAAGTGAACACACAGCACATAATTAATATATGGAATCTGCCAGCACAAGATGTAATTGATCTTAAAATGCAGAGTAGGCAAATTCATAGGCAATACGTCTAAAAGTGACTGTCAAATATATTGGCTAAATGGAACCCATACTGTCTTTGGGTTTTCGTCTTTGAATATCACTTGCTGAAATATCTTCTGGTATAAAATGCAGCAGCAATGCTTTATCTGGGTCCAGCTGACTCAAGCATATAATTCTGGTTCTTCCGTTGTTGCATTGGTTATCTGTTTAATTCTGGGCCCAACTCAGAATGCTAGTATTACCTTCAAAGTCCTTCACAGTCTGAGTCCCTCATACCTATTGAACTACCAATTGTGCTTTTCGGTAACCTACCCTTCACAGTACTCTCCCCTTATGTTAGTTCATTCAGCACCTCCAGCACTAGGGCATTCTCTGTTGTGGGGGATTTACTGTGTTATGGCTTACCAGAATGAGGGTACCAACACACCCTGCTTTTCGAAAAGAAAGTAACAGCATTTTATTTCAGGGACCTGGAAGGGGGGGTGTATATATCTACAGAGTGCATTTTTCTAACTGATGAGTACCATTTCAGCTACAGTCTGTGGTCCCCAGGAAGACTCAGCAGCTAAATTAATTACTGCTTCTACTCTTTATAAAAACAATTAGACATCTGCCCAGAATAGAGAAAAGGCAAGCAAGTCTTGGGTGTTTCTTTTTTAAAAGTTGGAACAATCTCTGTAGCCTTGTTCTTTCCCCTTTTGCAGTGAAATATTTCTAGTGGTGCATTCATGTGAGTGTAACTGAAGAGTAATGGGCTGTAAATCAGTTCTTGTACCACAATACGATGTGACATTTTTTAATAAAACGTGAGATTCCTGATCACTAGCCTTATCATAACCACATTTATAGCCATATATAGCAGCCTGCATAGAAGGCAATGCACTTGGAACAAAACTTAAAGGAAAATTATTGCTCTTCCCCATTTAATACATTATTCCAGACCATGTTCATGCTTTCCATATCGTTTATAATACTGAGTGGGATAAGGGAATCAGAAAATATTTAAGTTCTAGCAACCATGATCTTTGTTTTGAGAATATGTGATAATAGAATCCAAAAAACCCCCAAAAGACAAATTTTCTCCTCCCTGCCCTCCCCTTCTTAATTTAGCTGGTCAGGCAGTTTGCTGTTTTATACCAAGCTTTCCAGCCATTTGCACATCATACCTGTTCTTACACAGTTTATTTTTTGCCACTTGCTTCCCTAATGTTTGAAGTACAAGTGATGCATGCTTCATAATTCCTTGGGCAAACCATTTCATTCCAAGAAGGTGGCCAGATTTTTGGCAAGGATTATGTAACAATATCGAATGGATGCAAGCAAGTGATCTGTCCTTGTTGACACAGTGTACATCTCATCAGTGGCACTAGAGTGGAGTCAGTTGGGTCAGCTATGCCAGTGAGTTTCTTCTTGACATCTTCTCAGATAGTGATGACTACTCTTCTGCAATATCCTGTCTCTGGATAAGAACCCCCATATAGTTTTCAGATTTGTATTTGTATTTCAGATCTGTAACACAGAGAACAAAATAGTTAGCGGCTATTATTGGTCAAGACAGGATCGATTATTATAAAATTAGACAATAATGAAGTCTGGGATTTCGAAGAGTCACCCAGCTCCATCTCTGAATTTTCGCACATTGTAAGCTGTATA